>NW_027224347.1:0-300000 GCF_023699985.2 Odocoileus virginianus | reverse complement strand
CTTGATTATTCATGTGTCCCTCTTCAGACAGGACTTCATAAAGGGTATGGGAAATACTAAATTATTCCATACTTCATGCTATGTTTTATAGTTCTGCCATGGATTTGATGCTAAAACTTCTGTGTTAAAAAATAGGATTAAAACTGTATAAAGATTATGTACATTCTTTAAAACTGGTCCTTTCAAATGAGATTGACTTGATTTACAATTTAAAAGAGAAACAAATAAACAGATAAATCCTTCCATATAGGAAACCTTTCCATTTTCACTGTGTATTGAAGCATTTAGCTAATCATTTTTATAACCAGTTCTTATTAAATCCCTTTTTTTCCCTGCTTCTAGGAGTAGCAACTTCTCCTACTCTGTGATTTGGAAGGATGTTTTTATCACAATAGAAGCATTTTTCACCCAACCACATATTTCCTCATTGAAATCCCAGGTCTAGAAGAGGTCCATGGCTGGATCTCCCTGCCTTTCTGCTCTGTACACCTTGTGGCTTTACTGAGCAATGTCACAATTCTGCTGGTCATCAAGATGGACCAGACAATCTGGAAGCCCATGTTCTACTTTCTGGCCATCCTTTCAACAGTTGATTTGGCCCTTTTGACAACCTCAGGGCCCCATATGCTGGGTATCTTATGGTTTAATGCTCATGAGATCAGTTTTGGAGCTTGTGTGGCTTAGATGTTCTCGATCCATGCTTTCACTGGCATAGAGGCTCAAGTCCTGGTGGTGATGGCCTTTGACTGCTATGTGACAATTTGCACTCCACTCCACCACATGACCATCTTGACATCCCAGGTGCTTATGGGCATCACTTTGTACATTATAATGTGTCCAAATCTGCTTACATTTCCCATGATCTATGTCATCTATTGCTTATGATTTTGCAAGTTTCATATAATAATACCTCAAACCTACTGTGAACACATGGGCACTGCAAAACTATCCTGTGGCGATTTCCAGTTCAGTTCAGTTCAGTCACTGTCAAGTCCAACTCTTTGCGAACCCTATGGACCGCAGCATGTTGGACTTCCCTGTTCATCACCAGCTCCTGGAGCCTATACAAACTCATGTCCATTGAGTCACTAATACCATCCAACCATCTCATCCTCTGTCATCACCGTCTTCTCCTGCCTTCAATCTTTCCCAGTATCAGGGTCTTTTCAAATGAGTCAGTTTTTCACATGAGGTGTCCAAAGTATTGGAGTTTCAGCTTCAGCATCAGTCCTTGCAGTGAATACTCATGATTGATCTCCTTTACAATGGACTGGTTCAATCTCCTTGCTGTCCAAGGGACTCTCAAGAGTCCTCTCCAACACCACAGTTCAGAAACATCAATTCTTTGGCACTCAACTTTCTTTATAGTTCAACTCTCATATCCATACATGACTGTAAGAACCATACTGGAAAAACCATAGCTTTGACTAGACAGACCTTTGTTGACAAAGTAATGTCTCTGCTTTTTAATAAGCTGTCTAGGTTGGTCATAATTTTTCTTTCAAGGAGCAAGTGTCCTTTAATTTCATGGCGGCTGCCACCATTTGCAATGATTTTGGAGCCCCCCAAAATAAACTCTCTCACTGTTTCCACTGTTTCCCCATCTATTTGCCATGAAGTAATGGAACTGGATGCCATGATCTTAGTTTTCTGAATGCTGAGTTTTAAGCCAACTTTTTCACTCTCCTCTTTCACCTTCATCAAGAGGCTCTTTAGTTCTTCTTTGCTTTCTGCCATAAGGGTAGTGTCATCTGCATATCTGAAGTTACTGATATTTCTCCTGGCAATCTTGATTCCAGCTTGTGCTTCATCCAGCCCAGCATTTCTCATGATGTACTCTGCATATAAGTTAAATAAGCAGGGTGACAATATACAGCCTTGACATACTCCTTTCCTGATTTGGAACCAGTCTGTTGTTCCATGTCTGGTTCTAACTGTTGCTTCTTGACCTGCATACAGATTTCTCAGGAGGCAGGTCAGGTGGTCTGGTATTCCCATCTCTTGAAGAATTTTCCACAGTTTGTTGTGATCCACACAGTCAAAGGCTTTGGCATAGTTAATAAAGCAGAAGTAGATTTTTTTCTGGAATTCTCTTGCTTTTTCGATGTTCCAACAGATGTTTGCAATTTGATCCCTGGTTTCTCTGCCTATTCTAAATCCAGCTTGAGTGCCTGAAAGTTCCTGGTTCACATAATGTTGAAGCCTGACTTGGAGAATTTTAAGCATTACTTTGTTAGCATGTGAGATGAGTGCATTGTGCAGTAGTTTGAACATTCTATGGCATTGCCTTTCTTTGGGATTGGAATGAAAACTGACCTTTCCCAGTCCTGTGGCCACTGCTGAGTTTTCCAAATTTGCTGGCATATTGAGTGCAACACTTTAATAGCATCATCTTTTAGGATTTGAAATAGCTCAACTGGAATTCCATCACCTCCACTAGCTTTGTTCGTAGTGATACTTTCTAAGGCCCACTTGACTTCACATTCCAGGACAGCTCTAGGTTAGTGAGCACACCATGGTGATTATCTGGGTAGTGAAGATCTTTTTTGTATAGTTCTTGGTATTCTTGTCATCTCTTCTTAATATCTTCTGCTTCTGTTAGGCCCATACCATTTCTGTTCTTTATTGAACCCATCTTTGCATGAAATGTCCCCTTGGTATCTCTAATTTTCTTGAAGAGATCTCTAGTTATTCCCATTCTATTGTTCTCTATTCCTTTGCACTGATCACTAAGGAAGGCTTTCTTATCTCTCCTTCCTATTCTTTGAATCCCTGCATTCTTTTCTATTTGTAAGGCCTCCTCAGACAACCATTTTGCCTTTTTGCGTTTCTTTTTCTTGTGGATGTCTTGATTACTGCTTACTCTACAATGTCACGAACATTTGCTCATAGTTCTTCAGGCACTCTGTCTATCAGATCTAATCCCTTGAATCTATTTGTCACTTCCACTCTATAATCGTAAGGGATTTTATTTAGGTCTTACCTGAATGGTCTAGCAGTTTTCCCTATTTTCTTTAAGTCTGAATTACGCAATAAGGCATTCATGATCTGAGCCATAGTCAGCTCCCAGTCTTGTTTTTGCTGACTGTATAGAGCTTCTACATCTTCTGCTGCAAAGAATATAATCAATTTGATTTTGGTATTGATCATCTTGTGATGTCTATATATATTTTCTCTTGTGTTGTTGGAAGAGGGTGTTTGCTATGACCAGTGTGTTCTCTTGGCAAAACTTTGTTAGCCTTTGCCCTGCTTCATTTTGTACTCCAAGGCCAAACTTGCCTGTTACTCCAGGTATCTCTTGACTTCCTACTTTTGCATTCCAGTCCCCTATGATGAAAATGACATCATTTTTTTTTTGTGTGTTAGTTCAAGAAGGTCTTGTAGGTCTTCATAGACCTGTTCAACTTCAGCTTCTTCAGCATTAGTGGTTGGGACACAGACTTGGATTACTGTGATTTAATGATTTGCCTTGGAAACAAACAGAGATCATTCTGTCCTTTTTGAGACTGCACCCAAGTACTGCATTTTGAGCTCTTTGTTGACTATGAGGGCTACTCCATTTCTTCTAAGGGATTCTTGCCCACAGTAGTAGATATAATGGTCATCTGAATTAAATTTGCCCATTCCATCCATTTTAGTTCACTGATTCCTAAAATGTCAATGTTCACTCTTGCCATCTCCTGCTTGACCACTTCCAATTTACCTTGATTCATGGACCTAACATTCCAGGTTCCTATACAATATTGTTATTTATAGCATTCGACTTTACTCCCACCATCAGTCACATTTACACCTGGGTGTTGTTTTCACTTTGGCTCCATCTCCTCATTCTTTCTGGAGTTATGTCTCCACTCTTCTCCAGTAGGATATTGGGCACCACCAACCTGGGGAGTTGATCTTTCAGTGTCATATCTTTTTGCCTTTCCATACTGTTCATGGGGTTCTCAAGGCAAGATTACTGAAGTGGTTTGCCATTCCCTTCTCCAGTGGATCACATTTTGTCAGAAGTCTCCACTGTGGCCCATCCGTCTTGGGTGGCCCTATGCACTTGGATCATAGTTTCACTGAGTTAGATAAGGCTATGGTCCATGTGATCAGTTTGATTCATTTTCTGTGATTGTGTTTTTCATTCTATCTGCTCTCTGAAGGATAAGGATAAGAGGCTTATGGAAGCTTCCTGATGGGAGAGACTGACTGTAGAGGAAACTGGGTCTTGTTCTGATAGGCAGGGCCATGCTCAGTAAATCTTTACTTACTATCTCTTAGTAACACATTAAGTAAAAGTAGACCTAACTGGAACAATGGGATAAAGACCTCAGAGAAAATGTATATGACCTTACCTAATGTTTCTCGGCTTTTGTTCTGAAATTAACTCTTACTAAACTTATCGGTTACATGCCCATGATTTCCAAGAAATTGCCATATTTGAAAACACATATATGAAAGTGTTTTAGAATATATATATATATATATATATATATATATATACACACACACATTTGTAGACATATATATATATATATATATACACACACTTAAGTATGCACATGAATATACACATATTTGTTTGCACTTCAGATGATGTATGAAGCTTTATATTTCCAAAGACTTAACTTTAAGATTTGTATGATATTACTGAAAGACAAGAATCAAAAGAAACATTCAACTTCATTCTTTGTAGCCTATGCTTTATATCTTAAACCTGATCATGCTCTTTCTTAAGTATTATCTAAGATATCTGCTTAAATCTAAAGAGATGCAACTTTTGCACTCAAATACATTCCAGTCATAATAAGAACTATGTGTACATCTGACTCAGCACTAATGGAAAGATGTTACAATAAATGAGAACTTTCACCAAATGTTACAGACTGGTGGCATAAGAGATTTCTCAGTATAGTTTACATAGGTCCAGTGTTTACAAAGGTGGTGTTGTGAGCTAAATTTTATTTTAATTAACCACATAAAATATGCCAGGAATTATACTGAGTGCCTGATATCTACTACTTAATTTATCTTCAAAATGCCTTATGCTTTTGGTCCAATTATCATCCTTAATTTTCCAGTTGAGGAAACTGAGACATAGAGATGATTAGTAAATCACTCATGGTGATATAGCCATACATGGGGAGCCCAGTATTTGAACTGAGTCAGATCAATCCCAGGGTTGGCTATTTTGACCACTCGTCTCTATGGCCTCTGTGACATACATGAACAACTGTAAAAGGAGAACAATCATGGACAGAGGATAGTGGGTCCAAAGATCCCTAAAGCTAAGCATTCAATGAACTGAGATACCTGGTCAGTGAAGGGAGACAGGGAGAGCTAAGGCTGAAAGTGGAGTCTCTAATGCTAGCTTATTATGTTTGAAATTAGAATATGAATTAAGTGTCATTTTGTCTAGAAACAGCAACCCATAGAATTTGACTATAGAATCTTCCCTAGAGGAACATGAATACTTCTCTCTATGGCATATACAAATGATAATATCTGTGTTTTTGCCCCACATTCATAACTTTCTATAAATCCCTAACCATGTTACTTTCTCTTGGGTTTCTCTTTTTCTAAATCCTAGTCTGAGGGTTTTCTCAGCAATCTCAGAGGAGTTAATCTCAGAGCGCGATTTATAAGAGAAAACTGAACTAACTCATTTTTTCCAAACCTATAAACAGCTACAACCTTAATATAAAACTTCTCTCTCTGGACTGTATGGAAAAAACTGACACAGAGTTTTACTGTTTGATATTTATCATGTGCCTCTCTTTCTATGGAAAAATGAATTTTCTTTTTATTTAGGTGTGTACTGAACTCAGATGAAAGAGGTATGATCCATCCAATGTGGCTGAGAACTACTACTTTGATATGATATGCTTGATGCAGTAATCCATTTCAGGTGGGAAATCTTGCAACTTTTAGATAGAGATTGGGTATCTTTAAAAATATCTAAAAGATCAAAGGCATTTAAAATCTACTTACAAGAATGGTTATTTAGTTGGTTGATAAAAGTAAAATTTCTGCTTCTGGAATAGGTTAATAGGGATTGAATGAAATGCATTTATGAAGCAGGATGAAAGTCTGAGGTGAACAGTGGCATGTTATTGAGCATTTATTTACAGAGGTGAACCCAAAGTAGGCATCACAATGTCTAGAAGGTTTGCTCTTCACCTGCACCCTGACAAGGGCCACTGGCAATTACCTAGAAGTTTCAGTTAAACACACACACACACACACACACACACACACACACACGCATAAAGGAGCATTGCAAAATACTCCTGTTCTCTATCTCTCCATCTCTCTTTTTTTCTTTCTCTCACAAACTTCAGAATGTATACATTTATTTTATTCATTCAACCTGATATATTTCCCATGAAAATATGGAGTTATACTAAGGTTAAAAACAGGAGTCTATGCTACTTTATCCTGACCTTGAAGCACCCTGACTCAAGTTGGGAACCCAGAGAAAGTTTCTTAGCTTCATTATTTGAATTTATGGGGTTTCTCCTGATTACTTCTCAATCATTTTGAAGGCATTGCAAAAGTGCTCCTATTTCCTTTAGACAATGATGAAAAGAAATTCTCTCTTCTATTAGATGTTTTTGTTCCACACTTTTTGTGATGCCCAAAAATAACTTCCGCAGATCCATAACAACCTGAAGTCTTTCAGGCTGTCCTCTACCCACACTTCCAATGCCTTAGCCAGGCAGAAGGAGTGAATCGAGTACATGCCAGTTCTGAAGCAGTGATAAAATTATCAGGTTTTCTCAGAGGAGCTGCTGCAGAGTGAACAGTGAATACAGAATTTGTCACATACCACTAGAAACCAATATATTCATAACAATTGAAAATGAACCACTATTAAATGAAATGACTGAGAAAATAGAGACATCAATGAAAATCTATAGAAGTTTATTATCTTTTTATTATTATCTTTCTTTCAGGGATCTTTCAAGTACAGAGGTATGTGTCCAGCTCTTGGGCAGGTATCTCAGAATATCTGTATTTTTTTTCTTATGATAATATGTATCTCTGATATCTTTCTTCTGTCATTTTACAGAAAACTATGTTTGCTCTTGGAATTTTCTGTATGTCAAAATGATAAGTAAATCTTTAGAGAAATCCTGCCTTTTCTAATTGTGGAAGTGTTGTATGCTTTCATGCCTATGACTACTTTCTCACCTGTCTATCTCTTTTTGGGTTATGTCTGCTTTCTCATATGTGTATCCTTGGTTTTCCATCTGTCCCTCTTCAGAATGGGATTTCAAAAAAGATATAGAGAGTATTAAATTATTCCACACTTCATGCTATGGTTTATGTTTTCTATTCTGCCCAGGGCTTGATGATAAACTTTAGATAATTAAAAAAATAGGATTAAATGTTTATAAGGATTACATATTTTGAGACTGGACCATTCAAACGAGTATGGCTTGATTTAGAATATGAAAAAGAATTAATAGATTTTCTAAAACATAATTTTTCATTTTGCATTATATTGAAACACTAAGCTAATCATTTTCATAACCAGTTCTTACTGAAATTTCTTTTTTTCTTTCTCCTTCTAGGAGTGACAACTTCTTCTACTCTGTGACTTGGAAGGATGTTTTATCACAATAGGAGCATTTTTCACCCAACCACATTTTTCCTCATTGGAATCCCAGGTCTGGAAGAGGTCCACGGCTGGATCTCCCTGCCTTTCTGCTCTGTTTACTTTGTGGCTTTACTGGGCAATGTCACAATTCTGCTGGTCATCAAGACAGAAAAGACCCTCCGGGAGCCCATGTTCTACTTCCTGGCCATCCTTTCAACAATTGATTTGGCCCTTTCAACAACCTCAGTACCCCGTATGCTGGGAATCTTCTGGTTTAATGCTCATGAAATTAACTTTGGAGCTTGTGTGGCCCAGATGTTTCTGATCCATACTTTTACTGGCATGGAAGCTGAAGTCTTACTGGCCATGGCCTTTGACCGTTATGTGGCAATCTGTGCTCCACTCCACTACACGACCATTTTGACATCCCGGGTGCTCATGGGCATCAGCATGTGCATTGTAATTCGTCCAGTTCTGCTTACACTTCCCATGATCTATCTCATCTATCGCCTACCATTTTGCCAGGCTTATATAATACCTCATTCCTACTGTGAACACATGGGGATTGCAAAACTGTCCTGTGGAAATATCCGAATTAATGGTATCTATGGACTTTTTGTTGTTTCCTTCTTTGTCCTAAATCTAGTCCTTATTGGCATCTCCTATGTTTATATTCTCTGGGCTGTCTTCTGTCTCCCATCCCGAGATGCAAGACTAAAAGCCCTAAGCACATGTGGGTCCCATATTGGGGTCATCTGTGTTTTCTATATCCCCTCAGTCTTCTCTTTCCTGACCCACCGATTTGGACACAAAATACCTCGCTATATTCATATTCTTGTTGCCAACCTCTATTTGGTTATCCCACCCTCACTCAACCCCATCATTTATGGTGTAAAGACCAAACAGATATGGGAGCCTGTGCTCCGTGCCTTTATTAAAAAATAAGACACTTACCACATTATTTTATTAAGGATTTGATCTCTCAAGGAAGATATGTGTATTCTTGCTTTAACAAGTATCTCCTGGCCCTGACCTATTGCTGCCAGATTGCAACACAACTTGATTTATTCCTAACTGCTGACTAATGGGCTCTAGGGCTTGTGGAAACTTTATTGGAGCTTCAGTTCAAAGGTTAATAGGCTGTCTTGAAAGGAAGCTGTTGTGGTCTCTAGTTGTATATCATCATACTTTGTTCTTGATAGCATGAAACTACCTCTCTTCTAGGCAAAGAATGTATTATATGGTGTGTTTTTAGCTCTTTAATTAGAGAAATGTGGTACTGGCACTTTGACCCTATAGCCTGTGTCCATTCACTCTCTCACTCATTCATGCATTCATTTTTTTTATTCTCCTAATTTACATTCATTTTGTGTTTATTGTATGTATTGAATCATTCTTTTCATTGTTGTCGTTCAGTCACCAAGTTGTGTCCAACTCTTTGCGACGCCATAGACTGCAGCATGCCAGGCCTCCTTGTTCCTCACCATCTCCCAGAGTTTGCCCAAGTTGATGTCCACTGAATCTGTGTTTCTTATCATTAAGGATGATAAATGAACCAAAATAAAATGAATGTCTATTCTTATGGAGCTTGCATTCTCTTGTGCCCTTAAAAGAACCCAAGTTCATGGGCTTGCTTTGGCAACCTATGAACTAAGGAAAGAGACAGGTGATCACCAAGGGATGACTGACTCATATTGCACGTGGCCAGAACTGCTGATCGCCCATGCTCTGTCCAGTTCAAAATAAAATCATTGCTAAATTTGTAGCTAAAGTGGAAAGGTTCTGCCAAATATGTAAAATTCAGAGAACTGGTAGCCAAAACAAACATAAAATTTTAATACTCTTTCTCATGAATACCATCAGTGCCATTTCAGTGAGTTTCGCTCTAAACTCAGACCCATAATATAAGGGTGGTATTGTAGTTAAATTACATATAGCATTTCTATCTATGTGATACATGCTGGTCTTTATCACTTCACTGCTTGTTCTCTCAGTCTACATCATAGAATACTCCATCCTTAAGTCCAAGACTTCTCATCTTAAACCCATGATCTATTTCTAGTGCCTTCCTGATTAACATTTAAGCTATCCAATCAATCGATGATTAGTCAATTTCTTCATAACCAAGGACTTTCAACTGATTCTACAATAAGATTTCCTTAGAATAAACAATGGGGTTTTGCAGCATCCAACTTGTCACATTATCTTCTATTGTTAACAAATTATTTTCTTTTTCAGACCTTAAAAAAATTAAAGTAAAAATGTAATAAATATATTTTTTCCTACAACTCATGAATTAATGAATTTTAGCACTGCAGTAATCTCAAAGGTAGTGCTTGTTAAAGTTGAAATCATCTTTAACACTGTTCCAATAGACAGAGAGAAGTCTCTATCCAATAGATAGAGAAGTCTCCTATTTTCCCAGAACCAAATTTTATCATGTGTTTTTTGACATTACAGTACATGAATTTTTCATTTTACAACCAATCACACTATTTTAATTAGATCATGTTAATTTAGTTAGAAATCTCATTATGTATTTTGTTTAATAGCATTGATTTTATTTACATATTCCTCTATGAATAGATACTGATGTTATTTTTTAACTAGAAATATACTGCTTATGCTTTCATTTTCTTCTTGGTACCTTTTTAGATCATTTATCCAGGTTGTATAATTTAATATAAAATTACTGGGTAGAAGGATTGTAATCAATTATAACATAATTCTGCTTTCCTGATCTTTGTCTTTGATCACTTTTTAAAAATTTCACATTTTAAATACATTCCTTTTTTTACATTTTTATGCTTTCTGATTTAACTTTCCTCAGTGAGTCAGTTCAGTCACTCAGTCATGTCTGACTCTTTGCAACCCCATGAATCACAGCATGCCAGGCCTCCCTGTCCATCACAAACTCCCGGAGTTTACTCAAACTCATGTCCATCGAGTTGGTGATGCCATCCAACCATCTCATCCTCTGTCGTCCCCTTCTCCTCCTGCCCCCAATCCCTCCCAGCATCAGGGTCTTTTTCAATGAGTCAACTCTTCACATGAGGTAGCCAAAGTATTGGAGTTTCAGCTTCAGCATCAGTCCTTCCAATGAACACCCAGGACTGATCTCCTTTAGGATGGACTGGTTGGATCTCCTTGAAGTCCAAGGGACTCTCAAGAGTCTTCTCCAACACCATAGTTCAAAAGCATCAATTTTTTGGCTCTCAGCTTTCTTCACAGTCCAACTCTCACATCCATACATGACCACTGGAAAAACCATAGCCTTGACCAGACAGACCTTTGTTGGCAAAGTAATGTCTCTGCTTTTTAACATGCTATCTAGGTTGGTCATAACTTTCCTTCCAAGGAGTAAGTGTCTTTTAATTTCATGGCTGCAATCACCATCTGCAGTGATTTTGGAGCCCAAAAACAATAAAGTCTGACACTGTTTCCACTGTCTCCCCATCTATTTTCCATGAAGTAATGGGACCAGATGCCATGATCTTAGTTTTCTGAATGTTGAGCTTTAAGCCAACTTTTTCACTCTCCTCTTTCACTTTCATCAAGAGGCTTTTAGTTCCTCTTCACTTTCTGCCATAAGTGTGGTGTCATCTGCATATCTGAGGTTACTGATATTTCTACCAGCAATCTTGATTCCAGCTTGTGCTTCTTCCAGCCCAGTGTTTCTCATGATGTACTCTGCATATAAGTTAAATAAGTAGAGTGACAATATAGAGTCTTGATGTACTCCGTTTCCTATTTGGAATCAGTCTGTTCCATGTCCAGTTCTAACTGTTGCTTCCTGACCTGCATATAGGTTTCTCAAGAGGCAGGTCAGGTGGCCTGGTATTCCCATCTCTTTCAGAATTTTCCACAGTTTATTGTGACCCACACAGTCAAAGGCTTTGGCATAGTCAATAAAGCAGAAATAAATGTTTTTCTGGAACTCTCTTGCTTTTTCAATGATCCAATAGATGTTGGCAATTTGATCTCTGGTTCCTCTGCCTTTTCTAAAACCAGCTTGAACATCTGGAAGTTCATGGTTCACATATTGCTGAAGCCTGGCTTGGAGAATTTTGAGCATTACTTTACTAGTGTGTGAGATGAGTGCAATTGTGCTGTAGTTTGAGCATTAATTGAGTGTTCATTTTCTAAGTACACTGGTTTGTAGTTACCCTACTCTAAATAAAACAAAAATTTTAGGCTTCTTTGATTTTTCCCATGGTCTGACTTTAGGAATTGTCATTCCAGCAGGTTAGCATAGTTCATTGGACTCCCTTGGAACTCCTTTCCTGACCTTAAAGCAGCACTGTCTTCAGTCTAGCATTTGATCTCAGCAATAAAGCCAGGGTGAGAATCAGAAGGCTTGGCTGGTTGGAAAAATAATACTTCACTTAACATGGACATTTCATCAATTTCTTCAAGTGAGAAACTTTAGTTATCACTATATAAGTAATTCTCATTCATTTTTTCCATAATACAGTGCCACAAGTTCCAGAGTTCCTATTCTAAAAGAAGAAGTGATGGCAGTACAGAACAAGGTGGCTTGACTTCAGTAAGCCTGGAATTGTCTTCTGCACCCAATAAGTGAGAACACAAAAAAGAGACACTACCACACATCATGAGTCAGATTGTGGCTTAAAGCAGAACCATGCAAAGAAATTGATAATGTGGATATCAACTCCTCAGCCTGGCAGCTATATCCTAAAACTAGAAACCAAGACTATTCTTATGGTTAGAGAGACCCATACACTGAAATGAAAGGTAGGCATGAGGTCTGTTCTTAGTAGGCATTCTGAAGAAGCACTTCCTACCCCTCATAGATGTATTTTCAGGTATGTATGTAGTTACATGCAAAGGTATAAGTGAAGACCTTATAATATACTTCAGTAAACTTTAACATACTTGTTGAAACATAAAATAAGCTCAAGATCTAAATACAGAGAAAGAAGGCAGTATAATATATTGAATAATAATATAGATTTTGGAATCAGACATTTGGGTTCAAATTCTTTGTTGTTGCTGAAATTTTCTATAGCTCAAGTTTTCCATATGTATAATGGAAATAAACATAGAATCTATGTTGTAGGGCTGTTTCAAAGACTAAAGACATTAAGAAAGTAAAATACACTTTGAAAATACCTCTTACCTAATATCACATTAAGTAATATCAGTCCTAACTATAACAGTGTGATAAAGTCTTCAAATAGGAAGGTCTCATGGGGAAAAAGAGATACTTAAGTATGTATCTTTAAGTCATTTTGAATTATAAGTAAAAAAAAAAAATCAAACAAACAAAAACCCCCATTAATCTTATTTAACTTACTTAAACATTAAGGGGGATTTTCTCTCACCTTAAAGTGCAAATAAAAATATTGGTCTGAACTCCTTGTCACCAAGAAGAAGTGTTCTGATATTTTTTGATAACCAGGCAATATGTTTTTTAAAGTATTTCAGAGCTGACATTCTGTGACTCACTTGTGTCTGACTGCTCTTGTCATGATTCTAAAACATCTAACCAGCAACTCCTCAAAATTGATGTTTCTTCATTCTCAACTAGCAGAAAAAGGGGTATGAACTTCCCTAATATTTCTCAGCTTATGTTCAAAAAGTAATTCTGACTAAACTTATCAGTTACATGCCCATGATCTCAAAGAAAATGCTATATTATACACATATTAAACTATTTTAGAACATATATTTATAGAGATATATACATACATATAATATACATATATATATATATATATATATATATATATATATATATATATGTATGTATGTATAGACTTCCCTGGTGGCTCAGATGGTAAAGAATCTGCCTGCAATGAAGGAGACCTGGGTTCGATCCCTGGGTCAGGAAGATCCCTGGAGAAGGAAATGGCAACCACTCCAGTATTCTTGCTTGGAGAATTCCATGGACAGAGGAGCTTGATGGGCTACAGTTTATGGGGTTGCAAAGAGTTGGACACAACTGAGTCAATATATTTACACTTCATATTATGTGTGAAATTTTAAATTTCATAACAGTCAACTTTAAGGTTTGCGTGATATAACTGGAAAAACGAGAATCAAAAGAAATATTTAATTCCATGCTTTATAACTGCAGCCTTTATATCATCTGCTTTATATCTTAAGCCTGATGTTGTTTTTTCTTAAATATTATCAAAAACATCTGCT
This sequence comes from Odocoileus virginianus, assembly GCF_023699985.2. NCBI lineage: Eukaryota > Metazoa > Chordata > Mammalia > Artiodactyla > Cervidae > Odocoileus > Odocoileus virginianus. Next base: position 286,241 of record NW_027224347.1, on the reverse strand, counting down.
TAAATGTAAAGAGAGATAATTTTTGCACTCAATATAAATTTATTCCAGTGAGAATAATAACTATGTGCACATTCAATTCAAAGCTAATGAAAAAATGTTTAAAATAAATGTAAACTGTCAGATCAAATATTACAGACTCTGTGGCATGAGAGATTTCTCAGTATAGTTTATATAGGTCCAAGTCTATGAAGGTGGTGTTGTGAGCTAGCTCTTTTTTTTAAATTGTTTTCTATTTTTAATTTTTTTTTGAGCTAGCTCTTATTTTAATCACTTAAAATATGTCAGGTATCAGACTTCCCAGGTGGCTCATTGGTTGGAAATCTTCCTGTAAAGCAGGGGACTTGGATTCAATAGCTGGTGCAGGAGGATTCTACACACTGCAGGGCAACAAAGCCCGGACCCCACAAGTACTGAGCTCATGTGCTTCAATTAGAAAGCAGCCTCTGCTTGCTGCAACTAGAGAAAGTCAGTGCAGCAAGGAAGGTCCAGTGCAGCCAAAAATAAATTAATTAATAAAAAACAAACCAGATATTATACTAAATGCCTGATATCTGATATCTGCTACTTAATTTACTCTCCAAAATATCTCTAGGCAATTGGTATTATTATCATCCCTAATTATACAGTTGAGAAAACTAAGATATAACTAGTAAATCACTCATGGTGATATAGCTGGTACATGGGAAGTCCAGTATTTGAAGTGAGTCAGGTCAGTTCCAGGATTGACTGTTTTTACCACTTCTCTATGGCCTTTGTGATATACACATGGATCATCATGAAAAGGAAGCAATCATGGACAGAAGATAGTGGGACCAATGACTCACAGATTGGAATTCCTGAAGCTAAGCATTCAATGAACCTAAAATACCTGGTCAGTGAAGGAGGACAGGGAGAGCTAAGGCTGAAAATGGGTTCTTCTATGCTGGGTTATTATGCTTGAATTTAGAATATAGATAAAGTACCATTTTATCTAGAAAACAGAAATCCATAGAATTTGACTGCAAATGAGGGACATGAACATTGATCTCTATGCCACATACAAATAATAATATCATGTTTTTGCCCCATATTTATAATTCTCTTGATATAAATTCTTATCCATTTTACATTCTCTCAGACTTGTTTTCTAAATCACAGTCTGATGGTTTTGTCAGTAATCTCAGAGAATTTAATCCCAGGGCATGATTACAACAGTAAGCTAAATTATCTCATCTTCCCCAAAGGTATAAGCAGATATAACCTTAACATTAAACTTCTCTCTTTGTACTATATAAAAAATGGACATAGAATTTTATTCCTTGATATCCATTTTGTGTCTCTATTTCTGAGGAAGAATGAAGCATCATGGATGAATTATCTCTTGATGTGGGTGTGTACTGAAGTTGAAGGAAGTATGAAGGTGGCTGAGAACTGCAATCTTGATAAGATATGCTTGATGGGGTGGGGGTGGGGATGAGGATCTTGTAACTTCTAAACAGAGATTGGGTATCTTTAATAATATTAGAGATCCAAGACTTTTAAAATCTACTTACAAGAACAGTAATATACCTGGTTGATAGAGTAGAATTTCTGCTTCTGCAAGAGGTTATAGGGATTGAATGAAACACACATATGAAGCCCAATGAAAGTCTGAGGTAAGCAGTGGCTCATTATTGAGAGTTTATTTCCAGAGATGAACCCAAAGTAGGCATCACAATTCTAGATCTCTTGCTCTTGACAAGCACCCTGACAGTGGCCAATGGCAATTACCTGGGAATTCACTGTTCAATAAACACACATACAGGAGCATTGCAAAATGAAGTTTTTCCTTCTTTCCCTGTCTCTGTCTCTCTCTCTCTCTCTGTGTTGCGATATACCATCTCCCTCTCTAAATTCATAATGTTTACAACACTAATTTTATTTTCTCAACATATTTGCCATGGAAATATGGAATTATGCTATGGTTGAAAACAGAAGTCTGTGCTACTTTATCCTGATCTTGAACCACTCTGCCTCAAGTTGAGGTCCCAGAGAAAGTTCTCTTGTTTCATTATTTAAGCTTATGGGGCTTCTCCTGATAGCTTCTCCATCATTTTAAAGGCACTGCAAAAGTACTCTTCTCTATTTCCATTAAATAATTACAGAAAACAATTATCATTCCTATAATACCTTGTTATACCAGACAGTTTTAATATGCCTTCCCCAGATCCATAATGACCTTAAGTCTTCTAATTTTTCTTCTACCCACATTTCTGTTGTCTTAATCAGGCAGAAGGAGTGAACTCAGTTGCTAGTTTTGAAACAGTGATCAAATTATCAGGCTTTCTCAGAGGAACTGATGTAGAGTGAAGAGTGAATAAAGAAGTTGTCACGTACCACTAGAAACAACCTCAAACACAATAATCTAAAAAGAGCCACTATGAAATGGAATGACTTTGGGAAAATAGAGACATCAATAGAAATCTACAGAATTGTATTATTATCCTTTTATTATTATCTTTCTTTCTGGACTCTAGGCTCTTTCAAGTACAGAGGTATGTGTCCAATGGTCTCCGCTCTTAGGCAGGCATTTCTGAATGTTGGTGCTTTTTTCTTGTGATAATATGTATCTATGATATTTTGTTTCTTTTTGACAGGATACTAGGTTTGATTTTGGAATTTTCTCTATGTTAATAAATGATGAATGAATCATTAGAGAATTTCTGCATTTTCTAATTATGGAAGTGCTGTGTGCACTCATGCCTGTGGTTTTACTTTCTCACTTGCCAATTTCATTTTGGGTTGTATCTGTATTCTTATATGTGTACCCTTGATTTTTCATGTGTCCCTCTTCAACTAGGGATTTCATAAAAAGTATGGGGAATGAAAGAGATGGGAATACCAGACCACCTGACCTGCCTCTTGAGAAACCTATATGCAGGTCAGGAAGCAACAGTTAGAACTGGACATAGAACAACAGACTGGTTTCAAATAGGAAAAGGAGTACATCAAGGCTGTATATTGTCACCCTGCTTATTTAACTTATATGCAGAGTACATCATGAGAAACGCTGGGCTGGAAGAAGCACAAGCTGGAATCAAGATTGCTGGGAGAAATATCAGTAACCTCAGATATGCAGATGACACCACCCTTATGGCAGAAAGTGAAGAGGAACTAAAAAGCCTCTTGATGAAAGTGAAAGAGGAGAGTGAAAAAGTTGGCTTAAAGCTCAACATTCAGAAAACTAAGATCATGGCATCTGGTCCCATTACCTCATGGGAAATAGATGGGGAGACAGTGGAAACAGTGTCAGACTTTATTTTGGGGGCTCCAAAATCACTGCAGATGGTGATTGCAGCCATGAAATTAAAAGACACTTACTCCTTGGAAGGAAAGTTATGACCAACCTAGATAGCATGTTAAAAAGCAGAGACATTACTTTGCCAACAAAGGTCCGTCTGGTCAAGGCTATGGTTTTTCCAGTGGTCATGTATGGATGTGAGAGTTGGACTGTGAAGAAGGCTGAGAGCCAAAAAATTGATGCTTTTGGACTATGGTGTTGGAGAAGACTCTTGAGAATCCCTTGGACTGCAAGGAGATCCAACCAGTCCATCCTGAAGGAGATAAGTCTTGGGTGTTCATTGGAAGGACTGATGCTGAAGCTGAAACTCCAATACTTTGGCCTCTTCATGCGAAGAGTTGACTCATTGGAAAAGACATTAATGCTGGGAGGGACTGGGGGCAGGAGGAGAAAGGGACGACAGAGGATGAGATGGCTGGATGGCATCACCAACTCAATGGACATGAGTTTGAGTAAACTCCGGGAGTTTGTGATGGACAGGGAGGCCTGGCGTGCTGCGATTCATGGGGTTGCAAAGAGTCGGACATGACTGAGCGACTGAACTGAACTGAACTGAACTGAATGGGGACTGCTAAATTATTCCATACTTCATGCTATGTTCTATGTTTTAGAGGCTTGTCATGGGCTTGATAATAAACCTTCATGTGTGCTCAATCATGTCTGATTTTTTGTGTCTATAGTCTGCCAGGCTCTGGCTATGTAAAATTTCCTGGCAAGTATACTGGAGTAGGTTGCCATTTCCTCCTTCAGGGATGATAAACCTAACACGTTAAAAAAAAAAAAAAGACTAAATCTGTGTAAGTATTACGTTCTCTACACTGGGCCATTTAAAAAACTATGGCTTGATTTAGAATTTGAAATAAAACAATAAAAAATCCTTCCAAAGCAAAATTTTTCATTTCAAATTATATTGAAGTGCTAAGTTAATCATTTTTTAATAACCAATTCTTATTAAAATTTTTTTTTCTTCCTCCTAGTAGTAGTAACAACTTTTCCTACTCTGTGATTTAGAAGGATGTTTTGTCACAATAGGAGCATTTTTCACCCAATCACATTTTCCTCATAAGAATCCCAGGTCTGGAAGAGGTCTATGGCTGGATATTCCTACCTTTCTGCTCTGTTTACCTAGAGGCTTTACTGGGCAATGTCACAATTCTGCTGGTCATCAATATGGACCAGACTCTCTGGGAGCCCTTGTTCTACTTTTAGTCCCTTTTGACAAACCTCAGTACCCTGTATGCTGGGTATCTTCTGAGACTATCAACTTCACGAGATTAATTTTGGAGATTGTGTGGCCCAGATGTTTTGATCCATGCTTTCACTGGCATGAGGGCTGAAGTCCTGGTGGCCACGGCCTTTGACCGTTATGTGGTAATCTGTGCTTCATTCCCCTACATGACCATCTTGACATCCTGCATGTTGCTGGGCATAAGTTTGTACACTTTAATTTGTCTAGTTCTGCTTACACTTCCCATGATCATCTACTGCCTACCCTTTCGCTAGGTTCATGGAATAATATTTCATTCCTACTGTGAGTACACGGGAATTGCAAAACTGTCCTGTAGAAACATTTATGTCAATGGTAATTACGGGCTCTTTGTGGTCTGTCTTTTTCTCCTGCACCGAGTCCTTGTTGGCATCTCCTATATTTACATGTTCCGTGCTCTTTTCTATCTGCCATCCCAAGATGTGTGGCTAAAAGCCCTAAGCACATGCGGCTCCCATGTTGCTGTCCTCTGTGTTTTCTATCTTCCCTCAGTCTTCTCCTTCCTCACCCACCAATTTGGGCAAAACATACCCTGCTATATTCACATTCTTGTTGCCAAGCTCTATTTGGTTATCCCACCCTCACTTGACCCCAATATTTATGGTGTGAGGACCAAACAGATATGAAAATAAGTGCTCCATTCCTTTATTAAAATATAAGGACTATTACTATGTTCATTAAGAAGCATTTTGACCCAGAAAAAAAAAACCTGTGTGTAATCTTTCCAGAAAGATGGTGTGTCTACATTTAGTGCTATCAAATTCCATGCTGGGGATTTGATTTTGGCTCATTCATGATTCTATACTTTGAATTATCCTTAAAATATTTCAAGTTCAAGTACTTATTCCTATTGTGGAAGTAAGAACTGTTTGCATGACTTCACTCTGAATGTGGATAATATGTGCAACTGACCTCTCCTAGCATAATGTTCCTTAATACTGTTTCCCCCCCAGTTTTCCCTCTCAGCTTAACAGAGGAAAGACAAGGAAACATATAACAAGAAACTTTGTTCCCATAACACAGTTTTAAATATATTATTGATACTATTTATCTTAAATGTTAATTTTATTCAAACATATGAGGTATTTAAGTTGAAATAACTTACTCAGAGACGTGACTACCAGAGGCTTTTTTGTCTTTCTTAGAGTCCAAATTTATCACTTTAACTTCAATAATTTCTGGGGAATGGAATTGTGATTTTTAATTCATGTAAATGGTAGCACTGTGTATGACCCCACAGACAGTTTTTCCACTTAATATTAAACTTAGAGATATATCTATGCTAATACAAATAAGACATAGTTATTTCCTTTAAAACTTAGTAGAATCTTTCATTTGCATTTTATTTTTCCTCATCTTTTGATGACATGAATAGTACTTTAGTTACTTTTAATTTAGAATCAATGTGACATCTTTATGAATTATTTTTGTGCATATTTGAAAATTTTCTAAAGTTTCTATATTTGGAATTATTAGAGAGTAGGCTACAGATTAAAAAGTATTGCTTTCTTGGATTGTATTTCTTATTTATTGTAATTTCCTTCCCACCTCACCAATTTTTCTGCCTAGCTTCTTAAAAGTCTCATTGCATGAGTTGAGTGCACTTGGTATTAACACTTTCCTATAAACCTTTTGTATTTACTCCTTTATTTTTACATTAAATGTAGTCATTGCTGCTGCTGCTAAGTCGCTTCAGTCGTGTCCGACTCTGTGCGACCCCACAGATGGAAGCCCACCAGGCTCCCCCGTCCCTGGGATTCTCCAGGCAAGAACACTGGAGTGGGTTGCCATTTCCTTCTCCAATGCATGAACGTGACAAGTGCAAGGGAAGTTGCTCAGTCCTGTCCGACTCTTAGCGACCCCATGGACTGCAGCCTACCAGGCTCCTCCGTCCATGGGACTTTCCAGGCAAGAGCACTGGAGTGGGGTGCCATTGCCCTCTCCAAATGTAGTCATTACTGATTATAGTACCTATGGCACAACCTTCAGTCACTTTCAAATCTAGGGCTCTGCATAGCTTTATTAGATACCATCATCCCAACATCTATTTTACTATTTGGATTTGTCCATGTGTGTTTATGTGTATGTATTAATTTTTACATTTTCTTCTAGTCTAACTGCAATTTGTTTTGGTGTAAAATGCAGGCAAGAAAATTAAATACTCTCTTTTTCTATTCCTAACTTGCTTTATAACACGATTGCATTATTAAAATTACACAATTGAATTGTACTTAATCTTTCTTCATATTGAATTTCAATTTATACAAGAATATGATTTTCATTAATAGAGTAGGCTTGTCTGCCTGTCTTTACTCAGTATCACATATTTTAATCACTACAGATTTGTAATATATTTGAATAACTTTCAGAGCTGATTATCCTTCTGTCTTGCCTTTCTTTTGTTCTTTATTATAATTTTTACAAAAAGTGTTGTCACTTTGCCATAGTTAACAATATCCTCATGGAATTTTGAGTTAACTTATTCTTGGGCTCACTTACACAAAATATTCATTTCTTAAAATATCAACTAATAATTAACTATTCTCCACACTTAGATAAGCACAGATAAGATGTTACATGGTAATTTTGTACTGTGGCTACTTAGCTAAGCTAACATTCTATTTCCCAGAATCCTCTCCCCTACTACTTGTCAGGTTTGAGTTGGTTACATAAGAAATGCAGAAGCTGTGGGCACAAATGTGGAATGGTAGTCATTTTTGTTCTGTAGTTCTACACTTTACGGGCAATGACAGGTAAACAGTGATACTAGAAGGTTCTAATTTCTCCTCACTTCCCCCAGCTCCATGTCCAGCTATCCATTCTACCAACCCTGCTGACAAAGTTAAAAATAAAGTGGAGTAAAATTATTTTTAGCAAAGAAAAACAAAAACTCACCACCAACAGAACTGCATCAAGGAAATAAGACTTAAGTTTATGTAAGAAGAAACACATACCAATAGAAATAGTAGATATTGGGAACATTTAAATGGATATTTACTGTCCTACATACTTACATGTATATGAGTTTTAAATTTTATAAGAAGTAACCTAAACCAACAATAATATATGTCAGAAAGCAGATACATGGACTAAATTTTTTCTAAGATCATTTACTAAACAGAAAGTGATAAGACGGTTCATTTATATTAAGATTTGATAAGTTGTTTGGACATTTGTAGGGTAACAGGCTAAAGTAATTGTAAAGTTATTTATAAAATAAATGCAAATGAGACTTACAATAGTAATAAACATAATTCAGAGAGCAAAAGTTTGTTGTAAAAGATCCATAGTTCAGGTTGAAGTAATAATGGCAAACATAAGATAATAATTTAACAAAACAAATAGCTGTAATTGTGTCAAAGGTGCTTGAAATAGTAGCATACTTAAGATACTAAAACTGTCAGATGGGTTCAAATATAAATTGTTTTATACTTGAAAAATGAAACAATTATCAGGATATTAAAAGGTTGAAAGAAAAAGGATGAATAAATGAATTTTTATGACTAAATTTAAACTCTGCAAGTTCCACAGTCATAAAAATGACATAGTCATCATTTTATTCCTGGTAGTTATGAAAATAGACACGCAAAGTGATTATAATTATATAGAGAGAAGAAAGAAGCTCGGTAAAACACCAAATGACCCACCAACAGTGGATACATTAAAAACTTCTGACATAAGCATATCAACCAGATATTGAGAAAAATAAAGAAAAATGATATAATCTACTTGACAGCAAGAACAAGGGAAAAAGAATATGTAGCACTGAATGCTGAGAAGTGGTCTGAAAAGCTGATGGAAATTAAATGCAGTCCAGTTCAGTTTAGTTCAGTCATTCAGTCATGTCCAACTCTTGGTGACCCATGGACTGCGACAGCCAGGCTTCCCTGTCCATCACCAACCCCTGGAGCTTACTCAAACGCATGTTCATTGAGTCAGTGATGCCATCCAGCCATTTCATCCTCTATCGTCCCCTTCTCCTCCCACCTTCAATCTTTCCCAGCATCAGGGTCTTTTCCAAAGAGTCAGTTCTTCACATCAGGTGGCCAAAGTACTGGAGTTTCAGCTTCAGCATCAGTCCTTCCAATGAATATTCAGGACTGATTTCCTTTAGGATGGACTGGTTGGATCTCCTTGCTGTCCAAGGGACTCTCAAGAGTCTTCTCCAACAACACAGTTCAAAAGCATCAATTCTTCTGTGCTCAGCTTTCTTTATGGTCCAACTCTCACATCTCTACATGACTATTGGAAAAACCATAGCTTTGACTAGATGGACCTTTATCGACAAAGTAACGTGTCTGCTTTTTAGTATGCTGTCTAGGTTGGTCAAAGCTTTTCTTCCAAGGAGTAAGCATCTTTTAATTTGATGGCAGTTAAATATTTACAAAAGAGATCCAATATAGATGCATATTTAGCATAATTTTTATGAAAAAAGTATTTTTCTACATTTCATGAAATTGCATATTTAGCCTCATATGAGTTAGATGTCATTCTCTTTTCTTTGTTTCAGTTTTAACATTTTCTTTACATGGTCATAGATCTGCTTAGTTCTGACTCCATATATGACAGGGCTGAGCACTGGTGGTACTATGACATAAAGATTGGCCAGGAGTATATGGATATAGCGGGGAACATTTTGTCCAAAGCGATGTGTCATGAAGGAAAAGAGGGCTGGTGTATAGAAAGCAAGAATCACAAAAACGTGAGAACCACAGGTGCTAAGGGACTTGAGTCTGGCTTCATGAGAAGGAAGACGAAAAACAGCACAGAGTATCTGAACATAAGAAAGGGCAACAGCTATGATGTCAAACACTAGATTACAAATTGCACATAAGCCATAAATAATATTGATCTTGATACTGGCACAAGATAGGCGAGCAAGACCCATGTGTTCACAATATGTATGAGGGATGACATAACTCCCACAGAATGGCAATCGTAAAATGAGAAATACAAATGGAATCACAAAAATAAATGCCCTCCCTATCACAGCAAGACAAATCTCAGAAACAACCCTGTTGGTGAGGATGGTGCTATATTGGAGGGGGTTGCAGATGGCTACATAGCGGTCATAAGCCATTGCCAAGAGGACTGCTGACTCCATAAGTGTGAAGCTATGAATGAAGAACATCTGGGAGAGGCATGCTTCAAAGAGGATCTCTTTGAGACCAAACCAGAAGATCCAAGCATCTTAGGGATGGTAGCTGTGGAGAGACCCAAGTCAATGGTAGCCAGCATGGCCAGGAAGTAGAACATAGGCTGGTGTAGACTGCTCTCAGCCTGGATCACAAACAGGATAATGAAGTTCCCTATGAGTGCAATGAGGTACACAGCACAGAAGGGGAAGCCAATCCAGATATGGAGAGTTTCCAGTCCTGGGATTCCCAGCAACAAGAAGAAGGAGGGGTGAAACTGGGTCTCATTGGGAAGGGACATCCTGCTGGGCAATGCATATGTCTTCAGAACTGTAGACTCACACAGTCTATAGGACACCAGATAGTTTTCTGTAGCTCTGAAGACCTAAAGATAGTATAAGAATACTTCATTAGCTACCTTCTCTCATTATCACAGTCATCACTAACAGACCACCCTCATTTTGACCATTTTAAAATTCTGCAATCTCTAAATACAGTTATGGACATGAATTCCACTTGATTGAATGGCAACGCAAGGCTTAACACACAGGATGGATAATAACATTTCAAAAAGCATGTAGATTAATCAAAATTTATAACAAAATATTAAAAATTACTTCAAAAATTAAAATGGATTCACTCATTAGTATTTAGTCATGAGTATAAAATAAGGTAGGGATAATAGTGAAAACAGCAACATCAACTACCAATTATTGAGGTGCTCCTACTATTTATAAGATTTTTGCAAAAATTACTCCTAATATTTAAAAAAAACACCTTTTAAGATGAGTACATTTTACATATAAATTGTCTAAAAATCAATGTGTTTAAAAGATTTATCAGAAGTTTAAAATGTTTTCAAATGAACATCTGGGAGATTAAGCTAGAGAGAAAAGTAGTGAATAAAAATGGAAGAAAAATAGAAATAAAAGATATGCCTTATTTTTATTCTACTGTACACAAACACATAATACTCCACACATATTATACAAATACACAATCATTTTTAAAACTCACAACATCTACCTGAATAAAATATGTTAGTATTTCTCATTTACAGCTGAGTGAGTCTTGATTTTAGGGGTTTAAACTAGATGTCAAAATGCCAATCAAAAATGAGAGAGAAAATTAGGAACATTAGATGTTCCTAGAAAATTAGGAACATTGTTAAATCAGGCACATGACAATTCAATCATTTTCAAGGTTCCCTATATCTTTCTTTACATTTTCATGTAGTTTGCTTATAACATTTGATAGGAGATTTCCAAAGCATCTATGCATTCATGTGTTTAATTATTTTGTAGTGAAAAGTCTCTCTTCTGATTATTTGATGATTCCATGGCAGCAATATTAATTATGACCACATTTTCAGTAAGTAAGTCAGGATATCATTTAGGTGCTGATATAAAGAAGGGCAAAAAAGAGCATAATAAACACGATGTGGAGGAAGCAGTTGAGTATGAATGGTAAACCTGAAAAGAAGCAAAGTTAGGAGAAGGACGCATTCTGTGGCAGTTGTGACAGAAATAAAATCTATTTCCCTAGGGTTATGTCATTGCAACAGAATTGTAAATACTTTCAAAGGATATGGCAATGAATGACAGGAGGAGTGAAAGCAGAACTCATTTATGGAGGCAAGTTGTTCTGGGAATCCCATGAGTGAATACAAGCAAAAATAAAACACATTTTCCTTTCTTTTCCAGTATACAAATATGCAACAGTTTAAAAGCTAATGAAAGTTTACTTTGAGTACTAAAGGGTAGGTTTGATTGCTAAAGGGTAAAAGTAAGCTACTTCTCTGGCTTTTCTAAGAAGGAAGGAATAATACTATATTATTCGATTGAGAATAATTTAAGTGAAAATTATATCTCCATGGACATATATAATCATAACCTATGGTGGTACAGAAGGTAAATATCAGGGAAGTAGCCAGAAAGTGGTATGATTAAACCAAGTGGAAGACAAATATAGACAAGGAACACACACACACACACACACAGACACACACATTAGAGTAGAAACAAGGAATATACAGAAAGGAGTAAGATTTGACTTCTCAGCTATATAAACTTTAATGTTCCTGTGGACATTAAATAGTTTTGCTTCAGTCAGTCAGTTCAGTTGTTCAATCGTATCCAACTCTTTGCAACCCCAATGACTACAGTGTGCCAGGCCTCCCTGTCCTTCACCAACTCCCAGAGTTTACTCAAACTCATGTCTATTGAGTCGGTGATGCCATCCAGCCATCTCATCCTCTGTCGTCCCCTTCTCCTCCTGCCTTCAATCTTTCTCAGAATCAGGGTCTTTTCAAATGAGTCAGTTCCTCAGATATATAAACTTTAATGCTATTGTGGACATTCAAAAGTTTTGCTTAGCTTATTGTTAAAGAGCAAATTTTGTAAAACCCCAAGAACAACGTGTAACATCTGTGGGCATGTGAAAGTGGGAGGGGATAGTAAAGGTAGTCTTTACCTGTTGACAAGGCTTCAGGAATTACAACAGTTTAGATGGGACAACAGTTTACAGTGAGCTGGATGTGTTGAAGGAAAGGTTGTTAGTGATCTTGGTTCTTGTCACTGAAATTAAGGACACCTACAATCTTGTGTTTAAACCATCTTAAACGTTCATTCCTGCCCAGAGGTATTCTATCCATTTGATGTTACCATGAGAAAACCCTGATATTTTCTCCTTGACTCCCTTGTATTTAAATTGGTAAAAATATCAGTGCTATGTCCAAGTCTCTAATGGACAAAAGCACATAAACAATAATGGAAAGTTCCATCAAACAAATTAAAAAAAACACCCTTCAAGACATAATTGAGATATATACTTAGGGTAATGGTGAATGACCTCATACAGACTAAATATCCTTTTGTTCTGTGTTCTTAAACAGTATAGGCTAATAGTATTCATAGTAAAATATTGTACATATGAACAATCCACAACTTCATGTCCTAACATATATATATAACCAAATGATGATGAGAGAAGGAAATTGGCTATTTATATAAAAGTTTAAAATAGTAAAAACTATTCTAGAGTCTAAGAAGTTAGGATAACTGTTACTTTGTGGAATACTGGTAGTCAGCATGAGTGGGACTCCCAGGGTGTTGATAATGTCTGTTTATTTACTTATATACTGGTTATACAAATGTAATCATTTTGTAAAAAATTGAGCCATGATTTTATGATGTGTTCCTTGTTTATGGATATGAAAGTTCAATAAAATACTTTCAAAATATGAATTCTTTAATGCTGAAAGAATATATGTCATTTATTTTTGTATTCCTGACATCACTTAGTACAGCCTATTGCATAAAGTAAGAAATCAATATTAAAATGATTAATGGTCATAAATATATCCTAGGATAGATATAATTTGCTCTCTAATCATGTTAATAGTTTCATGCATGTATGTATTATTCATTAACTACACATTATTGGATGTGTTCTGTGTTGGAAACTTTTCTGAAACATTTCAAATTTGAGGTTTGTGCAATCATGAATAAAATGTTATGCAGTTGATCCTTGAACAATTTGAGGGCTGTGGCACCAACTATCCTTGCAATAAAAAATAACATGTAACTTTATTTTTACCTTTCCATTTCTGCAATTTCACATTCTCTGATTTAACTAACCTTGGATCATGTAGTACTATAGTATTTATCATTGAAAAAAAACAATTAGACTCACAAAATTCAAATATCAACTGTATATAATCTGATGCAGTACTGAAAAACAAGGATATTCAAAGGAAATAAATTTCTAAAAATTAATAAAGCTATTCCACAAACAGGGAAACAAGTTCTACATCAATATGTGAATTCAATCATGTAATCTACTCTTAAAGGACTTCCCTGGTAACTCAGATGGTAAAGAATCTGCCTGCAATTCAGGAGACCCAGGTTTGATCCCTGGGTCAGGAAGATCTCTGGAGAAAGGAATGGCAACCAGTACAGTATTCCTGCATGGAGAATTCCAAGGACAGACCATGGGGTATTAAAATAAAATGGAATAGAGTGTCTCAAAATTATAAGACATCCTTAGTCATACATACATAGCACCTCTCAGTAACAAGATCAAATGCTTCCCTGTAATTGTCATCATTGTGTGAGGCAATTCTATAAATGTATTTTTGTAAGCTCTAGAAATATAAGTCCTCTGATATTGAACATTTCATATTTTATTTCTATTTTCAATTTCATATTTTCCTTTAAAGACATCTGTTCTTCTGATTAGTAAATACTGGTGATTCTTAACCATCAGCTTTTACTCCTGCTCTTTCTCATTTAATATTTCTAAATAATCTTATCCACATCCATTGCTTTAAAAACTTTCTTTATAATAAAGATTACTAAATAAATGTCACTAGTCCTCAGGACTGTGACAAATTCAGATTCATATAACCAAATTCTTGAGTAACTACCTTCACATTTTCATATGCAAAAATATTACAAATAAAATATTTCTAAATTTGAATCCCCAACCCTGCTTCTACAGAACTCCAACTCTAACTTCATCATAATTGTGCTGTTATCAGTCTCAGTAAATGGTATTACTATTCAGTGATTTGGCCAATCCAGAAATATGAGCATCGCTCTTTTCCCTTCTTCACCTATGGAAAAAAGATTAACACTTGATTCTATTTCTAAAAATGTCATTAAATATAACACCTTTGTCTCCATCCTAACTGGGATGGTTTAAACCATCGATAATGTTTATAGCACAGTCCTTTCCAGTGCATAAGAGCATGAGCTCTACATTCAGACTAATTGTGTTAAAAGCCAGCTTCATGATGTATTGACTCTGGAGTTGAGAGAAAGTAAAAATTATTTCTTATTAGCTGTGTGGGTCTGCACAAGAACTTTAACATCTCTGTACCTCAATTTCTTCATGTAGAAAATAGAAATAAGAAGTGTAAATAAACCCTTAAAATTAATCTCTATTTAGAACACATAATTCTTTCAAAAGATTTTGATCTGTATTCCAAAGATACTTGCTATCCATCTGTCTTTAGTTATCAGGCAGACTTTTTTTTTTTTTTCCTGAAATGTACGTTGAATAGATTTAGGCTGAAATCGAAATAGATGCCTAGGATTATATGGTCCTTCCTAAATGTGATTATATTCTTTCCCTAAACTCTATCATTTGTCTCCCTTCCTTAAAACTTATCCCATATCTCTTTTTCTTTCTTTTCCATTCTTCTTTCCTTTCACCCATCACTGCGTCCTATAGATGCAGTCTGAGTTGGGGGGCAGAGAAGACTCACTAACTAAAACTATCACAACATTGTTAATCAGCTATACTTCAATATAAAACAAAAAGTTAAAACAAACAAACCTACCAGACTAAACACCAGGATCAAATCCTGTCTGTTTTGTCTCAGTCTGCTCAGTCTTTATGAGGAGATTTTCATGAGAAAATCTCCCAGAGCCAGTTTTGTAAAGGACATAAGGTCTCTGAGGATTCTAGTTTCTAATCTGGCCCTGAGTCATGGTTAGAAAGCCATGATTACTAAGAAAAAGAAGACAGAAAAAAGTGAGGTTTCTTGCTTACCTTGTGAATCCCATTAACCTTTCATTATCCTGCTCCATCTTACATCATACAATAATAAATGCAGCTCATTCTCTTACCATCTCAGATCTTCATTTAAGGAGACAGTATGATTTTGTGTTCAAAAACAATGACTCACATCAAAACACTTCTGTTCTACTATTTATCTATTTATATGTTTACCAATCAAAAGTGATATTGGATCTATTGTTTAACCTCTTCATTTTATTTTACTTCTTTTTCAATTGTTCTTTATGTTTTACTATAGCAACTCACTTCTCATTTATAATTAATCTCAAACCTAATAATTTACTCAAATTCTTTTTATTGACTTTGCTTGCTAAGTCGTTTTAGTCGTGTCCGACTCTTTGCGATTCCTTGGACTGAATCCCTCCAGGCTCCTCTGTCCAAGGAATTCTCCAGGCAAGAATACTGGAGTGGGTTGCCGTTTCCTTCTGCAGGGGATCTTCCTGACCCAGGGACTGAACCTGACTCTCTTGCATCTCCTGACTTGGCAGGCAGCTTCTTTAAAACTAGCACCACCTGAGACTCTTGGTCTTATTGACTTTAACCCTGCAATCAAATTTTGAGTTATATTCAGTAGGCAGAATTAATAAAATTTTAATGAATTTTTCAAATGTATCAATAATTTTAAGCAGATGTTCATAATGTGTTTTAGATGTTTCAACTAAGTCTAATTATTGTATAAAAAATAAAAACTTTATTAGTGCTTTTATTGACTTACACAGTTCTCTTGCCTTATTTTTTCCCAGAAATAGCAACTAACCAATATATCACAATAATTGGACTTGCAATCACAATAATTGGACTTGCAGAGGCTAGGTAATGCCAATAAACTTTTTGTGGGTATTTGACCAATACCCACAGTACTCAAGATCTTGTTTTAAAAGAGGGTCCAATGTGTGGGGGTTAATAATTTGCTGTGCTTGGGTTTTTTAAACACTTTTGTCTTTGAATTTGGAAATAGTGACAGACTTTATTTTCTAGGGCTCCAAAATCACTGTAGACAGTGACTGCTACCATGAAGTTAATAGAAAATAAACTCCTTGGAAGAAAAGCTATGGCAAACCTAGACAGCATATTAAAAAGCAGAGACATCACTTTGCCAACAAAAGTCCATATAGTCAAAGCTGTGGTTTTTCCAGTAGTGATGTACAGATGTGAGAGTTGAACCATAAAGAAGACTGAGAGCCGAAAAATTGATGCCTTAGAACTCTGGTGCTGGAGAAGACTCTTGAGAGTCCCTTGGACAGTAGAGTTCAAACCAGTCAATCCTAAAGGAAATCAATCCTGAAAATTCATTGGAAGGACTGATGCTGAAGCTAAATCTCCCATACTTTGGCCACTGAATGCAAAGAGTCGACTCACTGGAAAAGACTCTGATGCTGGGAAAGATTGAGAGCAGGAGGAAAGGGGGGTGACAGAGGATGAGATGGTTGGATGGCATCACTGACTCAATGGACATGAGTTTGAGCAAGCTCCCCAGGACATAGTGAAGGGCAGGGAGACCTAGAGTGCTGCAGATCATGGGCCATGGGATCCGAAAAAGTTGGACACTGACTGAGGGACTGAACAACAGCGATCTTTGAATTTATATTCTGGAATTGAAATCTTATGTGAAAATGAGGCAGATGATAGGGTTTGAAATCAGACATATACCTTCATGCCTGCTATACCCATTGCATCAGACTCATTCATATACCTTCATACCTGCTGTGCTCCTCCTATCTTCCAAGAATGATATTTTGCCACTTGTTACCCTACCCTGGCCCAGAGG
This sequence comes from Odocoileus virginianus, assembly GCF_023699985.2. NCBI lineage: Eukaryota > Metazoa > Chordata > Mammalia > Artiodactyla > Cervidae > Odocoileus > Odocoileus virginianus. The sequence continues at coordinate 269,169 of NW_027224347.1, read as the reverse complement.
CTGCTGCTGCTCTCTCTTGCCCTTGGCCTGCTTCAAATTCTGAAGTTATCCACACTGGTAACCAGTACTCCACTTCATAAGACAGGGGCCCTGTGTTCGTGTGCAAGTTTTCTCTTATCCGACAGTTATCCTCACACCCCAAAGAAAGAACAACAGAAGATAAAAAAGAACACCATAAATGCTTGAAAGAGAGAGATTGTTATGAAATGAAAATATCTCCTGCCATTATCAATAAATACGAAACGTCACCACCATCAGCAATTTCTGGCCTCCAAATGTGAATGAGGGATCCCCAAACTGTGATCCAGCAGATTCTGCTGCTACCACCCCAAGATGACTGTGGAGGAGCTGCGGGAATGCAAGAGAAAGCCATCTGCCACTTCAAAAGGTGAACAGGGAAACAGGATTGGCTCCAGATAGCTGAAGGCGCATATGAAAGGAATAAATTCAGTGAGCCCAGAGGCTTGCATCTTTCCATGCGGAGAATGCTAAATACCGATCTTTGATGTTCAGACTGCCTGCTCCTTCTGTTGCAAAGTAGCATAGAGCCTGACTTCCCCTCCTGCCTCCTTGGAGCAGTTTTCTGAGCTACTGAGATGCTGTCTCCTGGGCTCAGAGTCCTAAACATTCCCACCAAATAAAATAACTCTCTACTTTTAGGTCACATGCCTTTTTTTTTTTTTTTTTTTTTTTTTAGTCAACACTATCAAAGAAAAACAAAGCTTTTTATTTCCCTCCTGCATTTTCAACAAGGACCCTGTCAGAGGAGTATGTAATTTCCTCAGTTTTGTCGCATGGCAGCAAAAATTTGAAGCAATAGATGGACCAGTGTTACAGCTCAGTTTTATTTAGAAAGCAAAGGAAAATACATTCTCAAGGTATGAGGGCAGGCTGACCCAAAAGAGAAGAGAAGCCCCTCCTCCTCAATTTGGCTCCTCTTATTAGATGTCTTTTCCTCCTCCCCAGGAGGGCTGTTTGTTTTACCTGAGGTTCTCACTCCAGTCCTTGGACCTTCCTTTGTTCTATTTTCACAGGCTTTTCCCTTCTTTGTCTTTTAGCCACCTGCCATTCTGGACTCCTTTTTCCTATTCTAACTTCCTAACAACCCCAGGAACTTCACTTTGCACTGGGCTTCTCAAATTCTGCAGCCAGCAGCGGTTAAGACTGAGGATCATATATAATATCCTGCAAGTTCAGGGCACTATTATGGACTGAAAGTTTATAGATACTTGATGTGTTGAAACTCTAACCCCCAATGTGATAGTATTTTCAGATGGGAATTTTGGAAGGTAATTAGGGTTGGAGCAGGTCATGAGGGTGGGGCTCTCATGATGGGATTGTTTGCCTCATAAGAAGAGCTTCCCTGGTAGCTCAGATAGTAAAGAATTTGCCTGCAATGCAGGAGACCCAGGTTCAATCCCTGGGTTGGAAAGATCTGCTGGAGAAGGGATAGGCTACCCACTCCAGTATTCTTGGGCTTCCCTGGTGGTTCAGCTGGTAAAGAATCTGCCTGCAATGCGGGAGACCTGGTTCGATTCCCAGGTTGGGAAGATCCCCTGAGAAGGGAATGGCTACCTACTCTGGTATTCTGGTCTGGACAATTCTATGGACTGCATTGTCCATGGGGTCACAAAGAGTCAGAAATGGCTGAGGACTTTCACTTTCAAGAAGAGGAATGGCCATATGTGGACAGCAAGGAGGCAGATATCTGTAAGCCAGGAAGAGACCTCTCACAGAAAGCTGAATCAGCTTGGCCCTTGATTTTGCCCTTACGTGGTTTAGAAATGCAATTGAGCAAACTGTAGAACAGTTATGATTAGAATCCGAGCCTTTGTTTGTATGGCTTCTACATCTTCCACTGAAGCATTTAATTCTATGTGCAGAGTCTAGCCTCAACTATTTGCTATGATGACTTTTCATTACAACTAGGAATTAGAGTGATGAACATAATTTATAAATGGTCCCCTTTTTCCTCTCAAACTATTTTTCTAAACAACATTTTCCAGATTCTTCTGAGGAATACACTTGTTCTCTCCTTCAAACTCCTCTGAGTTTTACCTGAATACACCTGAATGCATACTGTCTCCCCACTTTTGTATTTCACAAAATAAACACACTAACAAAAACCTAGAAGAAAGAGGGGAAGACGAGGTAATTATTTGGAAGAAAAATCTTTTGCTAAGCATAAAGGGAACTAATGAGGAGAGCTGTGAGAATATTTGCAGCCAGAGCACTACCTAAGTCAGTTGTTGGAACCCAGAAAGCATTAAGAAAAAGAAGGAAGACAGAGATCTAGCTGTATTTTGATACTTCAACTCAGAGGGACAGAGTCCTAACTTTATGGTGGCTATCCAATTGTGTTGGCAGATTGAGGTATTACTGCTAAAAGGAACTGAGCCCCAGTGAAGTCAAAGAGAAGAGCAGAAAGTCCCCATACTAGATATTTAGTTCAGAACCTTATAACACTGTGAAACAGGCGGAAATTCCTAAGTGAGAGTTGAAATCTTAGAACTTACAAGTGGGAAAGTGTACAAATGTCTGGTTATAGAACTGGAAAACAAGTGAATGAATAATATCACCCTTTGAGGATTGTAGATCATCTGGAATTATCTAAATACATGTGAAAATGATTGTACCAGCACAATAAAGCTTATAATCTGATTTTTCTCAGCTCATCCCTATTCTCTGTAATCTGTTATCCTACCCAACATCCTGCTAAAGCTGAAACAGCCTTAGTCAAGTTGATAAATGACCTTGTCACCAAATGCCCCTGCCCTCATCATAACACAACTCTCATCAACATATGAAACTGTTGACCATTCTTTCATTTGAATCTTGTTGGTGTATATATCCAAAATAAATTAAAACATGATACTGAAAAAGATAGCTGCTTTCCCATGTTTCTTGCAGCAATATTCACAAGAGTTGAGATATGAAAAAAAAAAAACAAAACCACAAAACCCTGTTGGCCAACTGAGCATGGATAAAGAAGATGTAGTGTATATACACAATGAAATATTATTCAGCCAAAATAAAGGAGAAAATCCTATAATTTTTGACAACATGGATGCACCGTCAGGACATTAAGTGAGAGATAAGTCAGACAGAGAAAGACAAATACAATATGATATCACTTCTATGGGGGAATCTAAAAGAGCTGGATTCATAGAAAGCAGAACAGTGGTTATCAGGGACTAAGGATGGGAGAACTGAGGAGATGTTGGTCAAAGTTACAAACCTGTAGTTAGATGAATAAATTCTGGGGATCTAATGCACTGTACAGTGACTACTGTATTATAATAATACTGTATTATGTACTTTAAAATGGGCTTCCCAGGTGGTGGTAGTGGTAAAAAACCCACCTGCCAATACAGGAGACATAAGAGAAGTGGGTTCAATCTCTGGGTTGGGAGGATCTCCTGGAGGAGGGCATGGCAGCCCACCCCACAGGTTCTTGCCTGGAGAATGCCCAGGGACAGAGAAGCTTGGAAGGCTACAGTTCATAGGTTTGCACAGTCAAATACTACTAAAGCAACTTAGAATGCATGCATACAGACTTTAAAATCTCTAACAGATTAGTTTTTAAATATTCTCACCACAAAAAAGAGATAATTGTATGATGTGACAGAGTCTTACCAACACTAATGTAATAATATTACAGCATATAAGTGTATTAAATAAAGTTCTACACCTTAAACCAACACAATGTTTTAGGTCAATTATATCTCAATAGAAGTTAATTGAGATTGTGAGGATAAGGCAATTTGTGCATGGATTGTGATATCATGATTTATAATAAGAAGTATTCAGCTTCAGTCCTTGTTTCTGGCACAGAGCACTTAAAACTCTTGGAATTTCCTAAATGATAAGAGCCACAAAAGTGTCTTTTTTATGTTAATAGAGTGACTTTTAGGCCCTCACCTAAAATGGGGGTGTGGGTAGGGGAGATGTTTGTTGGCAGAGACGATCCTGAAATTAAGAGGATTGTAACTTTCCATCTTCACCCTCTGGGAGGGCAGACGAGCTAGAGATTGAGTTCAATCCCCAGAGGTCAATGATTTAATCAAACATAACCTGTGTAATAAAGCGCCCATAAAAACACAAATGATGGGATTTGGAGAACTTCTGGGTTTGTGAAGATGTGGAAATTTGAGGAGAGTAGTATGCCTAAAGAGGGCATTAAATTCCAAGGGTTTTAGGAACTCTGTGCTAGAAATAGGAACTAAAGCAGTGTTCTCTTAAGTAAAATTTTTCTCTGAATTCTGTAAGCTGCTCTAGCAAATTAATTGAACCCAAGGAGGAGGTCATGGCAATCCATCCCAGTATTCTTGCTTGAAAAATTCCATGGACAGAGGAGCTTGGCAGGCCACAGCTTGTGAGGGTGCCAAGAGCTGCACACAACTGGAGTGACTCAGCACACAAGCACACAAGGAGGAAGGCATGGCAATCTCTGGTTTACAACCAGTCAGTCAAACGTGCAAGTAACAACTTTAACTTGCAACTTGCCACTGAGGTCAAAGGAGTGAGTTTAGAGCTTACAGTCAACCTACAATCTGGTCTGTGTGCTGGTCTGTCAGAAGCATGGATGATAACTGGGCTTGTGACTGGTATTGGAAGTAGGGCAGGGGAAAATCCTGTAGGAATGGATTCTGACCTGTGTGACCTGATGCTATCTCCAGGTGCATGCATGTGTGCTCAGTCTCTCAGTCATGTCTGACTCTTTGCAAACTCATAGACTGTAGCCCATGACAGACTTTATTTTCCTGGGTTCCAAAATCACTGCAGATGGCGACTGCAGCCATGAAATTCAAAGAAGAAAAGCTACGATCAACCTAGACAGCATATTAAAAAGAGACATTACTTTGCCAACAAAGGTCTGTCTAGTCAAAGCTATGGTTTTTCCAGTAGTCATGTATGGATGTGAGAGCTGGACCACAAAGAAAGCTGAGTGCTGAAGAATTGATGCTTTTGAACTATGGTGTTGGAGAAGACTCTTGAGAGTCCCTTGGACTGCAAGGAGATCAAACCAGTCCATCCTAAAGGAAATCAGTCCTGAATATTCATTGGAAGGACTGATACTAAAGCTGAAACTCCAATACTTTGGCCACCTGATGCAAAGAACTGACTCATTGGAAAAGACCCTGATGCTGGGAAAGATTGAAGACCAGGAGGAGAAGGGGATGACAGAGGATAAGATGGTTGGATGGCATCATTGACTCAATGGACATGAGTTTGAGCAAGCTCTGGGAGTTGGTGATGGACAGGGAAGACTGGCATGCTGCAGTCCATGGTGTTGCAAAGAGCTGGACATGACTGAACTGAACTGAAGACTGTAGCCTGCCAGACTCCTCTGTCCATGAGATTTTTCAGGCAAGAATACTGGAGTGGGTTGCCATTTCCTCCTCCAGGGGACCTTCCTGACCCAGGGACTGAAGCCCCATCTTCTGTGTCTCTTGCATTGGCCAATATCGAATCAAAATGGTAGCTATACAATACTAAGAAGAGAGATCCAAATTTAATGCAGCCATTGCTTTATACATAATGTGGCCTGGATCAGCCCCAGCCATCTCAAGGAGTTAGGATTAAGAGCCTAGAACCAATCCTAAGAACCCTGTTGTGAAAAGTTTTTCAGTAATTTTAGAAGATAAAATAATAATAATAATTTTTGTTTGAAAATAAACAATACTAAATTTGAAAGTCTGGGTCCAGGATCAGGATGTGGGCTACTTATGTCTGACGATGTTCTATTTCACTGAAAGAGCAGTTATTTCAGATTTCAGAACTTCATTGTTTTTCTCTCTCCCAACCTTAGAGTGTTCCCAATTCAACAAAAGTGTCACTCTGGAGGCTGTGACCACCAAACCATAAAACCTCCCACCTAAGCAAAGGGAGTTCAAAAAGATGCAAACTTTTCTAGAAATCTCTTCAGGTAAGTTGGTTTTTAGAAGCAAAGATCTTTTTCTGTGGTCAGCAGAACACGAGAAAAAGAATGGTAGGTGGTAGGATAGGGGAAAGCAAGCAAAGCTTTCTGACTGAGGGGAGGGGATAAGGGAACTGACTATAAGAATGTGTTGGTATAATCCTTTATGTATACTTGAGCAGCTACTGCCCTCATTTCTCTAATACAATATTAAACATTCTCTGTGTGCAGCTCATATATATTTTGATACTTGTGACATTCTTTCTGTGCACTAGAGCTCTTTGCTAACCTGACTCTTAGTCTATTTACTTATCTACCAAAATTCTGTTTGTGTTTTCTTTCTCACCATCAACCCTTTCCAAACCAATATAAATGTTGGCGAAATGCCCCCATCCTGAGATTGTATTCAACATAGAGGGAGAACTATAATTGAACTGAACTTAAACTATTCAGAAATGATCCCTCACCAGTTACATCCTAGTAAAACACAAACAGCTGTCTAGTTTCCTCCAACTAGAACACAGTCCTAATCATTTCAGATGGGACAGTCTCCAAGTATGTAATGTAAATATCTGTGAAAATGTCTAATGATAAGGGTAATCTGATGTACTTCATTATAAATATAATGAACTCTATCAAAATATTTATAAGCAAGTGAAGTGAATATCAGGATTTAAAGTCTGACCTGATGTAAGAATTACCTGACAAGTAGAGATATGCAGAAACAAGTTCAGTATATCTCTCTATTTATCACATTCTCATCAATAGGTTAATCAGTAACTGTAGCTACTTTTTTGATGAACACATTATGACCCATGTAAATCTTGCAACAACCAGTGATGTCAACATTTTAACCTCATTTCATAGGGAAGGAATTTCAGACTAAAAAAAAGAGTAATTACTTAATTAAATTTACATGGCAATGAGCAATAGCATTTGACATCAATTCCTAATATCTATGCCTAAATAACATGCTGTTTCCCAAACACTAAGCTTTAAGTTAGCTGAACTCAAGTCACAGAAAAGATATTTGAAGATAGGATTCTACTTCATTTCTTTCCCAAATCCCCTCAATTTAAATACCATTTCTTAATACAACATTGTTAATCAGTTATACTCCAATATAAAATAAAATTTAAAAAATTCAATAAATAAATGAATATGACTCCTTATAACATCATCCTTCTTAATATTATGTATTTTTCCTACATAGTTCTTATTTCTTTCTCCATATTCCTTTTCTTTTTTCTCAGTCTTATAATTTGCTTGCTTTTGACTAATTATCTAGTCCACAGTTTTATCTCCTTCCTGTATCTGGAATCAAAGTCTCCTTTGTAGAATTTCTCATGCAATGTGTCCATGGCTCAAGCAGCAATGTGCCCTTTCAACACACACACACACACACACACACACTTTCATGCCTAGAAATATTGTTCTAATACAGTTTACCTGTCTAATGCAGTGTCTCCCTGTTTTACATAGGCGTATGGCCCTTTTCTTATGTATATGTCTATCCATCTCTCTCTGTTGAGAGAGAGAGTATGTGAGTATGAAAGAGAAAGAAACAACTCAATTACAGTGTGCTCAGACTTATGAAGGTGATATATCATGATGACAACTCTGTATAGTAAAATTAATGGTAGATTTGTTTTCAGAGAGTGATGTGTATAAATTAACTCATTTTACTTGATCATTTTTTGATCTTTTATAAACCTGAACATTAACATTTGTGTGTATGTATATATATCAGTGTTTCTGTCTTGACACGAAGACACAAATAGCAGGCTCCATTTGCCTACAGTCAGAAGAGAAATAAAGACAGAAATATACATTCCATACTAAGCAGACCCAGTTTAAGAAGATCATCCAGAGATGAAGTTTTCTGTGGCTTCAAGAAAGGAGAGACCAGAAGATGACCACGACATGAGGAATGGTTTTGGGTCGCTTAAATAGTGAAAGGCCAGCACAGATCCAAAACTGTCTTACAAAGTTCTTGTTACATTTATAGTTCCTTTTAATAATGTACTGTGTATGTTCAAGTCAGAAATGTGGTATATTCAGAATAATAATGGTTGTCATCATTTTTTAAAAGATAGCTTTTTTTGAGATATATTCACATACCATACATTTCTCATTATAATTAAGATCTATTCCTACTTTGTATATAAAATATATAGTCATTAATCAACCAGTTTTCCTATAAAATAATAACAAAAAGCTTTCAGGAAATATTTTGTGTACCCAAGCAGCAAAGAAACAACTCTATCTTAAAATTATTTTATTAATTTGAATGGCCTATTTTATGACTCTTTCAACCATTAACATTTTAAGTTCCACCAGGAAAGATACCTTGTTTAACTCATCTTTTGCATTCAGTCTTAGCATAGAACTCAGTGCATATATGGTAGATACACAGTCAATGTTTATCAAACTAAAATATAAAATTCAATGGAATGGATTTGATGAAGTACATTAAAATCGTATGGTCACGTTTTACCATTAAATTCCATAGACTTTCAGGCCTCTATGATGCAACAAAGCCAGCAGTTAGAGTAGAAGTTTCACTGATTTCTTCATTTTCTCTGTAGGATGAGACATGTTCTCTGACTGAGAAGATCTTGGTCTCTGATATATTTCACTACAAAAAGATCCCCAAATGATGGCCTCACTCAATGCCACCCTGTTTCATCCTTCCTCCTTCCTTCTTCTGGGGATACCTGGACTGGAACATATGCATATATGGATTGGTCTTCCTTTCTTTGTTGTGTATCTGACAGCTGTACTTGGGAATACTAGCATCCTTTCTGTGATTCAGACTGAAAGTAGTCTCCATCAGCCCATGTTCTTCTTCCTGGCCATTCTGTCATCTGTTGACCTGGGCCTGTCCACATCCACCATCCCCAAGATGCTTGGCATCTTCTGGTTCAACCTGAGAGAAATCTCCTTTGAGGGCTGCCTTGTCCAGATGTTCTTCATTCACCTATGCACTGGCATGGAGTCAGCTGTGCTCGTGGCCATGGCCTATGATCGCTATGTGGCCATCTATAACCCTCTTCACTACACACTGGTGCTGACAAACAAGGTGGTAACCATCATTGCATTGGTCATCCTCCTGAGACCTCTGACTTTTGTCATCCCCTTTGTTCTGCTCATTCTAAGGTTACCATTTTGTGGGCACCAAATCATACCTCACACTTACTGTGAGCACATGGGTATTGCCCGCCTATCCTGTGCCAGCATCAGGGTCAATATCATCTATGGCTTATGTGCCATCTCTATCTTGGTGTTTGACATTGCAGTCATTGTTGCCTCCTATGTACAGATCCTCCGTGCTGTATTTCGACTTCCTTCCCATGATGCCCGCCTCAAAGCTCTCAGCACCTGTGGTTCCCATGTCTGTGTCATGTTGGCTTTCTATACCCCTGCATTTTTTTCATTCATGATCCACAGGTTTGGCCGGAATATACCACGCTACACCCACATCCTTCTGGCCAATTTCTATGTAGTCATTCCACCTGCTCTCAACCCTGTAATCTATGGTGTCAGGACTAAACAGATTAGAGAGCATGTGCTGAAAGTATTTTCCAGGAAAAAAAAATAACTCCAGTAAAGAATCAAATCTAATGAAAAGGAAATATTTGGAAGCAATAGAGGCCTATCTTAGAGGAGGTCTGTCAGCTTCCTTCACAAACCCAAAATTATAAAGTTAGAATCATGTCAAATGCATTAATAAAGGTGTTTTATAATTCCCATTGTTTGAAAATAATTCAGCCTCTTCACATGGAAGAAAACCAACATTTTGTTTTGCTTCTACTATGACTGAACAAAACACATCACATTCCATAGTCACCATCAGTTTGAGACTAAACCATGCTGCCCCCAAGGCAAAAAAAAAAAAAAAAAAAAAAATACAAGCAAACAGAAAAGGTCTTTATATCCTGATTTAAGCAAAAATAAATGAGTTACGCTGATAATCGCTAGCTCTAAAATAATAGATGCTGGAGCACTTCCCATATGCTTGGAATCCCTTTTAAAAAGAATGCTGCTCTTGACTTTGCAATGTTAATGGTAGAAGATAAGAAATTGACACTGTGTATATGCTATGTGTGAAGATGAGAATTTTCCATGAGCAAAACTGAGGAAAGTTGGCAATCTTTGTAAATATGTAGCTGGAGGATGGTGTTGTCTTCTGATTGTTCTGTTTCAGCTTGTCTTAGGCAGGTGCAGTGTTCCTGGATATTGAAAGTGCAGATTTCTTTGTGATTCTGCCCCCCCCCCCCCCATACTGCAGGAGACTTTTGATGGACCTGCTTCAGCCTGGGATTATAGAGTCTGTTTCTACTCCTTGACCTCACAGGCAATGGACCTTCATTTAACACTTAGGGGATAGGAACTGGGTGAGATATAGTCTCCATCCTACAGTGGATGCCATTCCCATCTACCAAGTCTGTTCCATGATGAAAGTCTTCTAAGGCCTCTAGTCCTGCTTGCCAAGAGTCAAGAGTACCCGGCTGAGGTCTAGGGAGAAAAACCTGAGTGAGTCTGAATTCTCATTTCTGTCATACACAGACAGCCCTCAGCCATTCTATATTCTCAGTAGGTCTACACTTTGTTGTGAGGAATTTGCTTGAAAATTTTAACCAATTCTTTTTTATAGGCTTGTATGGCATATGGCATCTTGCCTGGTAAGCATGGAACTGTGTACCACATATCTTTGGCTCTGCCTATTTTCTCTGAGGTTTTGTGTTGGTTAGTTGCTCTCTAATTTCAGTCATCTGACATTTTCAAGAAAAGTATGGATTTTGATTATTAAGCATTTTTTTAAAGTTTTTAGAGATACATCTTCTAAGTTTCTATATTCTAATGAAAAGCTATAACTCCTGGTAGGAATTTTAAGTCATGCTATATCATCTAAGTGGAAGGACCTTTATGTGTCCACAGTTTCCTACAACAGTATTTCTCAAAGCTTGGACCATCGAATCATAAGTACTCAGTACAATCTATCAAAAGAACATAGGATTTTACTTATGAGACATGTGACAGAAGTTCTGAATCTTAATAGCTTTAGAGTAGGTGTGAGCAATCTGTATTCTTAAGAGACTTCAAGCCTTCTTAATCTTGAGAACTATTATTCTGGAAAGTTGAAATTTGATTATTAATAAAAATGGTTCATTGCCAGAGGGGGGAAGAATCAGATAATCCTTAGGAAGTGAGATGCTTGAATGTAGAATTGGCTAACTCAAAACTGGACACTTCCCTTTATCCAATGCACAAGTGCACATGTGTGCACACACGTAAACACACACACACAATTGACTTGATCTAAACCACACTGAAATTTAATTATCTACCTAATGTTCCTGAAGTTCTATCCTTCTGTAATACTTTTCTGAATTTCTAAACTCCATCAGTTTAGTTCAGTTCAGGTGCTCAGTCATGTCCGACTCTTTGCGACCCCATGAATCACAGCATGCCAGGCCTCCCTTGTCCATCACCAACTCCCGGAGTTTACCAAACTCATGTCCATCGAGTCGGTGATGCCATCCAGCCATCTCATCCTCTGTCATCCCCTTCTCCTCCTGCCCCTAATCCCTCCCAGCATCAGGGTCTTTTCAAATGAGTCAACTCTTCACATGAGGTGGCCAAAGTATTGGAATTTCAGCTTCAGCATCAGTCCTTCCAATGAACACCCAGGACTGATCTCCTTTAGGATGGACTGGTTGGATCTCCTTGCAGTCCAAGGGACTCTCAAGAGTCCTCTCCAACACCACAGTTCAAAAGCATCAATTTTTCGGTGCTCAGCTTTCTTCACAGTCCAACTCTCACATCCATACATGACCACTGGAAAAACCATAACCTTGACTAGATGGACATTTGTTGGCAAAGTAATGTCTCCACTTTGTAATATGCTATCTAGGTTGGTCATAACTTTCCTTCCAAGGAGTAAGCGTCTTTTAATTTCATGGCTAAAATCACAATCTGCAGTGATTTTGGAGCACAAAAAAATAAAGTCTGATACTGCTTCCACTGTTTCCCCATCTATTTCCCATGAGGTGATAGGACCAGATGCCATGATCTTTGTTTTCTGAATGTTGAGCTTTAAGCCAACTTTTTTACTCTCCTCTTTCACTTTCATCAAGAGGCTTTTTAGTTCCTCTTCACTTTCTGCCATAAGGGTGGTGTCATCTGCATATCTGAGGTTATCGTTATTTCTCCCGGTAATCTTGATTCCAGCTTGTGCTTCTTCCAGCCCAGTGTTTCTCATGATGTACTCTGCATATAAGTTAAATAAGCAGGGTGACAATATACAGCCTTGACGTTCACCTTTTCCTATTTGGAACCAGTCTGTTGTTCCATGTTCAGTTCTTACTGTTGCTTCCTGACCTGCTTATAGGTTTCTAAAGCTGCAGGTCAGGCGGTATGTTATTCCCATCTCTTTCAGAATTTTCCACAGTTTATTGTAGTCCACACAGTCAAAGGCTTTGACATAGTCAATATAGCAAACATAGATGTTTTTCTGGAACTTTCTTGCTTTTTTGCCTTGGCTAATTACCTATTTTGTATTAATATTTCTATCATAGCACTTGTCACACTTACATATCAGTGTGTAATATAACTAGATATAGTGTAGTGGCTGAGAATGTAATTCTATATATGGATTTACTGTGAGATTAGAAGAAAATCATGGTTTTAGAGCTAGAAAGACTTCCAATTCTAGCTCCTCCACTCACTAGCCCGTTGAATATGAGTTTGTTGAGCTATTTAACATATGGATATTTATGATAACTAACTCTAGAAAATAATATAAGAGTTAAGTCATTATGTATATAAAATACACAATGAAAAGCTTGGAACCTAGCAAATGCTTGATAAATGTTGATTCACTTCACATTTTTAGCTTGAATGGTGAAGAACTTGACTAAAATATTTCCACATTGGTCAACTAATTTCTCTGTGCACAACCGAAGTTGAATTTTAGCTGCATCTGTGGATTACCTAGGGAACTTGAAAACATGAATGCCTGAACATGATCCCTCATAGTTTTACTTTCCCTAGATTTTCATTACATAGAACCATACAGTATGTATTCTCTTGTGTCTGACTTTTATCAATTAGCCTAGTGCCTATGAGATTTACCCATGTGAACCTGTGTGGTGTGTGCTCAGTTGCATCTGACTCTTTGCAACCCCATGGATCCCACCCACCAGGATACTCTATCCATAGGATTTCCCAGGCAAGAATACTGGAGTGGGTTTGCCATTTCCTTCTCCAGGGGATCTTCCTGGCTCAGGGACTGAACATCTCTTGCATCTCCTGCATTGGCAGGCAGACTCTTTACCACCGAGCCACATGGGAAGCCCCATGAGAACCTATAACATATCAAGAAAAGCAAAAATTATTTCATGTCAAAGAGAAAAGATAGCAATTAAGGATAATTTGGACAATGATGAACCTATTCAAAGCAATAATAGATTCCAAAAGACTGTATGAGAATAACTTGAAAAGGCTAATAAAATGTAATAACTAGAGAATAGAATTGCATAGTTAGAGAAGCACCATTCAAGAAGAGAGTGAAATGAAGAAAATTTTGTTGAACAGATAACAGAGAAGGTAGCACCTAGAGACTCTTATTAAGAAAGCATTAAAGCATATGCTTGAGAATGAAGTACTGTTAGTCAAGAAGGAAGAACTTGTGCAAAAAATGGAAATTTCTAAATCTAGTAGTAAATTTTATACTATAAGCCAAAGATGTGATTATATATCATGCTGATTTTAAATTTCTCTTATTTTTCACCTCATATGATTCTCCATTTTTGAAACAATATTTTATTATTTTGACAAAGAGTCTTACTTGGTACTATACCTGCCTTAATGACTATGACAACATAGATATGATAATGTAATAACTCATCTTTGGATAAGTTATTTCCCACAGAAAAACCTTAGCCCTCAAACAATTAAAAGAAGTTCTTGATGAAGAAACCACACACAGTTGGATAATATAATGTTTGTTCAGATATTACTTATGCATAAAAAATATTTATTTCAGAGACTTTGAAAAATTGAAGAAACCTGTCTCGTATCTTCTTGGTCCTTACCCCATAGATGATGGGGTTCACCATGGGAGGGACTAGGAGATAAATATTGGCCACAAATATGTGGACTTGGGGTGCCACATGGTGCCCAAACCTGTGAGTAAGAAAAGAGAAGAAGGCTGGAGTATAGGACACTAAGATTACACAGACATGAGAGCCACAAGTACCCAAAGTCTTGAGTCGGGCATCCTTGGATGGGAGATGGTAGACAGTGTAGAGTATGAGGACATAAGAACAAATGATCAATATGAAGTCCACTCCTCCTGTAAGAAATGCAACAATGAGGCTATAGGCTCTGCGGATTCTGGTCTCAGCACAGGCAATCTTGATGAGGGCCATGAACTCACAGTAGGTGTGGGAAATGATATTGGTTCTGCAGTAGGGAAGCCACCGTAGCAAGAACGGATGAGGAAACAGAAGTGCTGTGCCCCGGAATACAATTGCTAGACCCATGCCCCCAATTGTAGAATGTGTCAGAATAGATGCATGTCTTAATGGATTACAAATGGCTACATAACGGTCAAAAGCCATAGCCAGGAAGAAGCCAGACTCCATGGTGGAGCAAGAGTGAATCAGGAACACTTGGGTGAGGCAGGCTTCAAAGCATCTCTCCATCATGGAACCAGAAAAGGCTGAGAAGTTTGGGCACAGCTGTAGTGCACACAGTAAGGTCCGCCAGAGCTAGCATGCAGAGGAAGAGGTACATTGGCTCATGGAGGCTAGAATCTGTCTTGATAATAAAGAGAAGACAGCAGTTTCCCAGTAGGGCCAAGAGATAGACCACACAAAAGGGGATGGAGATCCAGATATGGGCAGTCTCTAATCCAGGAATGCCGATGAGAATGAAGGTTGATGGATAGACATCAGTCTTATTATATGCTGACATATTCGTCAGATGTTTCAGTTTTCCCTTCATGGATTTTTATCTAATGCAAACAAATCATAACATAAATTTTGAAGACTCTTAGAAGTTGTTAGCCAAAATGCAGAGAATTATAGTCTATGAAATAAATACAACATCTGTAAATATTTGATAGAAATAATTTCATTATCTGACAGTGTGAAATATTATTTCAGAGTTATAATTTTCAATATGGCTGCTCTGTAGCTGGTAAATGAGTAAAGATATCTAGGTATCAAAAAACCGGAGTTACATATATGAAAACAAAATCTTCCATTGAGAAGAAAACGATCAGTTGAAAGCTGAAGATTATGTAAGAGTCATGGGTTTGGATGACTTAGTAACAAACATGCAATTATAAGATACAAAATAGAGTGAAACAGGAGGGGAGATAGAATATTTTGAATAGAAAGTAGACTTTACTTTAGATTTTAGTTATAATAATTTGGGCACATGCCAAATTATAGGGGGTAGCTTTGAGATTCATATATTGCAATTCTGGGGGACCCAAATAGACAGAAGGGGGTTAGTTCAGACCAACATGGGATTCATGCAGGATGATGGCAAGAGCAAGCCTGATGACAGGGTGTCAGAAAATGAACAGCTCATTGCATTGCTCATGACCCACACCCGGCCCCAGAATTTATGTTTACTCTAGTGGGTAAAAATTACAATATTATTATAACCTGTATTCTGAGCTTCCTTCACTTTCTTGTTGTTTAGTCATTAAGTTGTGTCCAACTCTTTTGCGACCCCATGGACTGTAGCCCACCAGACTCCTCTGTCCACAGGATTTCCCAAGCAAGAATACTAGAGTGGATTGCCATTTCCTTCTCCAGGGGATCTTCCCAACCCAGGGATTGAATTCATGTCTTCTGCATTGGCAGGTGGGTTCTTTACCACTGAGTCACCAGGGAAGCCCTTCCCTTGCCTACCTTTAGGTTTATGTTTACATTGGTTGAGCTAAAATGAGTTTTTACAAACTTTCCCTTTTTGATTATCCTCAAATGAAACTTTATATCCTTTTATCTATAGTTGTGCTTCCATCAACATTCTCATATTACTCATACACTTTTTCATTCTATTTGTTCTACCTCTTTGCACAATTTAAATATATTTCCCAGTAGAAAATAAGTGAATAAATTATGCAGAGAAAAATTCATATGGAAGTGAATGCAATTTTTCAATTACATAAAACAGATTTTATCTTTACTTGCAATCAGGAAATTAAGAATGAAAATGAATATGATAGAAATCATAGTTTATATTTTTAACTAACATAATATCATGATTGTTGATATCAAGCATTAGAGCGATTTGGGTTAGTGAGCAACTGGTATGCATAATTGTTAGAAGACAATCGACCTAATTGTTAGAGAAAAAATTGTATAATAACCATTCTTATGAAACAAAAGTTTTGGCAGATCAATTTAACTATTTGCCATCCTAGGGAATAATGTTCATATAAAAACATGGAGGGAAGATCCTCTGGAGGAGGGCATGGCAACCCACTCCAGTATTCTTGCCTGGAGAATCCCATGGACAGAGGAGCCTGGAGGGCTATAGTCTATAGGGTCGCCAAAAGTTGGACATGACTGTGACTTAGCACATAGACATAGAAGCATATACAGCAATTCTCATTGTAAAAATGCCTATAATAGAAGAAAAATTCAAGCATCTAAAATATCCATCAAAAAAGTAATATCAAGTTAAAAAATCTGTAGCATATTATAGAGTACTCAGAAGCAATTAGAATGAAGTTATTTATACATATTTACATATAAAATAGCCAAATGAAAAATGAAACAGAAATTTGATTTTTCCATTAACACAAAAACACAAGCAAAAATGAAACATGTATATTTGTGTATATATATATACACACATTATGTACATATATATACACACACAAACATACACACACACAAAACTTTTATACTAAGGCTTTTATAAACACAGAAAACAATCAAAAAGGGTATGCTTAGGAAGTATAGACTTAGAAAGAGTCTAAAGTTTGGGACTGTGATAATATAATTTAGCTATATCACTGCAGTTACCTTTTTTAACAGTACCAGTATAGTTGACAAATTCATGTGCTATATATACTTTAAGGTAAGTAAATAAATAATGCAGAGTTACAATGGCATTCATTATAAAAATATAAACCATGAAATTACAGAGGAGATGAGGCTTTCCATGTCTTATAAAATATTAAAACATTTCTCTAACCTTTTGAAATATCTTTCCCACTTCTCTCTCATAGAGAATTTGTCACTTACTCAGTTTGTGAAAGTGGTGACCCAGTGTCTTTGTTCTTCATGGCATTATTTTTTCCACATAAAATCTCTCAATAACTCAAGATTTTACTCATATATTACTTCTCTGAGATTACTTTCCTAGCTATTTTGAACCACCATCTGATATCCCTCCTCAGCATCCCTATGATGTGTACACTTACATGTTTCTATTTTGCCATACTGTATTTTTATTTGTGTACATATTTCACATTTATTATGGTACAAATTCTTACTTGGCAGAGTTCATCCCTCTTCATATATTTGTTTGATGTTCCAATGAATGAAAGAACAAAAAGAGAAAAAGGAGAACATAAGGGAGTGCTATTTTTTCTGGTAAATAATTTTATTTAAACTTAAGACAAACAATGGAATCACTATAAACTGGTTTACACTAATCCTCAAACACTACATTACACTAACAGTTTATACTATTTTCATAATGTTTATACTATTCATACTATTAAAATTTTAACACTATTTTAATGCTGTTTATACTATTTATTTATTTTATAATATTAAATATTTAAGACATATCCAAGGATCACTTTACAACAAAATTAAATTATATCAATATTTTTTCCTTGTCTGATTATAGGGAAAATAAAAAGAGGGAATGGAGGAGAAGAAATATCTGATTTTGAGGAGGAATAAAATAAATGACCTATAACAACTTCTGGTGAAATTCTGCACCTCAGACTTTCTCCATGCTGTTAAATATTCTGTATAATTTTTTATTCTTGTTGGTTTTTTAAATTTTTTATTTTATAGTGGAATATAGCCAATTAACAATGCTGTGATAATTTCAAGTGTGATGCATTGATATATGAAAAAATATCAAGTTACAAAATAAGAGTATAGTAGATCCTGATATTATAAGTCAAAGGCCAAAAGACCTTGTATGCACACTTAGAGAAGTCAAGAATATGGATGTACATATAAGTGAAAGATAGTGTATGATATAAACACACCAAAAAGTAAAAAAAAAAAAACAACTTATTAATAATAAGTTCTACATCTCTATCAAGCTTATAACAAAAATAAAATAAATCAACATGAACTGAGCTTCTACTAGATATTATATTTCTTTATGTTGAAGGCATTATCTTACTGAATCCTTAGAGAGACTTTCTAGGTAGGTACTCATACATATAACACAGATATGAATACAAGCAAATTATATTCATTTTAGGTTCCCAAAACTCTTCTGCCATGAATTCAAAGAGCTGGAATTGGAACCCAAGTGTAATTACAAGGTTTGCAGTTTTGCAAAATGTTATAAAGTTTATATTAACCATTAAGAGGCAAGTGCTCCACAGGATTCTGTAAATGTAAAATGACATAATGCGTGTTAGACAGTTTGGGGCAGCATGAAGAGCTATTCAAATACCAGAGATCTCTAAGGTTTGTTCAGAATGTAGGGCTGATACATCTGCACTCCCATCCTTTCTTCATTGCCTTCTTCTGAAGGCCTGATCTAAGTAGAGAAGCCCATGCACAAATTTATTCTCAAGGAAAGCTGCACCCTGAATCAACTCACATCAGAGTAAAACAGGGGCCACCTATTCAGGCGTCATAAATCCAAAGGGGCCTCAGTTGCTCCAAGAAATCTTACACAAGTCTGTTTTTCACAGCCTGTTTGCCCTGATGAGAGTCCTGAAACCTTCTATCTGGCTATTGTCAACCTAGCCTGTGACACAAATGAGAGCAAATCGCACTGCATTACCTCGCCAGGGGTGCTCCTGGGATGAGGATGAGCACCCAACTCACCTGAAGAAAACTTCATAAAACTTACAGCTTTTCATAATGAGCTCAGTTATAGATATGTTTCCCATTTTCTGAGGGTCCCATGGGCATTGAGTGGGCATGATCTCCCTAGAGTGTCAGGGAAAGATACCACTGGGAGTTAAAGATTTGAGTTCAGAAATCAGGTTATAAGTCTCTAGAGCTGACATCTTCATAACAGGAAAATCCAAGAAAGGGGAGAGGGAAAGAAGATGAATCTTCCTCAATTGCCTAGAGTCTGCCTTTCAGCAGGATTGCATTTCAGAATTGCTTGTTTTTAAAACTATATGCATGAATCTAAAAAGTAAAGATAATGTGTAGCTCCTTTGTTTTAAATAATGTCTTTTTTATTTTTAATATAAGAAAAGACAAAGAAAAACTAATATCAATCATAAAGTCATCTTGATATTTAAATTATAAACCATGATCATATTAATATGATTCTAAATATTTAAATCATATTAGATTAAATTTTATAGGATAACCTATTTCAAGACATGATATATACTTTATTCCTTTCATACTAATCAGAATAAATTCCATTTTTTTTTTAAATGCACATCATGGTGATTTGATATATAAATACATTTTGGAAGGATTTCCCCTCCTCCCACATCTAGTTAATTAGCATATCTGTAGCCTCAGGTATTTATTTGTATGTGAGAACATTTGTGTGTGTGTGTGTGTGTGTGTGTGTGTGTGTAAAAGAGAGAGCATTTAAGTTCTGCTGCTGCTAAGTTGCAGCAGTCGTGTCCGACTCTGTGCGACCCCACAGAGGATAGCCCACCAGGCTCCCCCGTCCCTGGGATTCTCCAGGCAAGAATACTGGAGTGGGTTGCCACTGCCTTCTCTAGCATTCAAGTTCTACTCCCCAGCAAATTTTTTGTTTATATAGTATAGTATTATCAACTACAGTCCTTAAGTTAGATGCTAAATCCTCAGACCTTATACATCTTATAGCTGAAATTTTGTACCATTTTACTAACCTCTTCCTATTTTTACCCCTAACATAGCCCTTGGCAACTCAGTTCAGTTCAGTTCAGTCGCTCAGTTGTGTCTGACTCTCTGTGACCCCATGAATTGCAGCACGCCAGGCCTCCCTGTCCATCACAAACTCCCGGAGTTTACTCAAACTCATGCCCATCGAGTCAGTGATGCCATCCAGCCATCTCATCCTCTGCCATCCCCTTCTCCTCCTGCCCCAATCCCTCCCAGCATCAGAGTCTTTTCCAATGAGTCAACATTTCTCATGAGGTGGCCAAAGTATTGGAGTTTCAGCTTCAGCATCAGTCCTTCCAATGAACACCCAAGACTTATCTCCTTCAGGATGGACTGGTTGGATATCCTTGCAGTCCAAGAGACTCTCAAGAATCTTCTCCAACACCACAGTTCAAAAGCATCAATTTTTCAGTGTTCAGCTTTCTTCACAGTCCAACTCTCACATCCATACATGACCACTGGAAAAACCATAGCCTTGACCAGACAGACCTTTGTTGGCAAAGTAATGTCTCTGCTTTTTAATATGCTATCTAGGTTGGTCATAACTTTCCTTCCAAGGAGTAAGTGTCTTTTAATTTCATGGCTGCAATCACCATCTGCAGTGATTCTGGAGCCCCCCCAAAATAAAGTCTGACACTGTTTCCACTGTCTCCCCATCTATTTCCCATGAAGTGATGAGGACCAGATGCCATGATCTTGGTTTTCTGAATGTTAAGCTTTAAGCCAACTTTTTCACTCTCCTCTTTCACTTTCATCAAGAGGCTTTAAGTTCCTCTTCACTTTCTGCCATAAGGGTGATGTCATCTGCATATCTGAGGTTATTGATATTTCTCCCGGCAATCTTGATTTCAGCTTGTGATTCTTCCAGCCCAGTGCTTCTCATGATGTACTCTGCATATAAGTTAAATAAGCAGGGTGACAATATACAGACTTCATGTACTCTTTTTCCTATTTGGAACCAGTCTGTTGTTCCATGTCCAGTTCTAACTGTTGCTTCCTGACCCACATACAGGTTTCTCAAGAGGCAGGTCAGGTGGTCTGGTATTCCCATCTCCTTCAGAATTTTCCACAGTTTATTGTGATCCATACAGTCAAAGGCTTTGGCATAGTCAATGAAGTAGAAATAGATGTTTTTTCTGGAATTCTCTTGCTTTTTCGATGATCCAGTGGATGTTGGCAATTTGATCTCTGGTTTCTCTGCCTTTTCTAAAACCAGCTTGAACATCTGGAAATTCTCGGTTCACATATTGCTGAAGCCTGGCTTGGAGAATTTTGAGCATTACTTTACTAGCGTGTGAGATGAGTGCAGTTGTACAGTAGTTTGAGCATTCTTTGGGGTTGCCTTTCTTAGGGATTGGAATAAAAACGGACCTTTTTCCAATCCTGTGGCCACTGCTGAGTTTTCCAAATTTGCTGGCATACTGAGTGCAGTACTTGCACAGCATCATCTTTCAGGATTTGAAATAGCTCAACTGGAATTCCATCACATCCACTAGCTTTTTTTCGTAGTGATGCTTTCTAAGGCCCACTTGACTTCACATTCCAGGATGTCTGGCTCTAGGTGAGTGATCACACCATTGTGATTATCTGGGTCATGAAGATCTTTTTTTGTACAGTTCTTCTGTGTATTCTTGCCACCTCTTCTTAATATCTTCTGCTTCTGTTAGGTCCACTTTTGTACCATCTGTCTATTTCCATCACAGAAAATTTGTTACATGAAACAAATGAAAATGTGACTTTGTTGAAAACTGAATTGCATTTAAACATTATTGTGGAAACTTTGACATCTTTAAACAATCAAGCCACTGAGATTTATTGCTTGATTATACATTCATGTATTCCAGGCTAGCTTTTGACCTTTAAATAATTTTTGAATCTTTATTGTGTGTGTCAATCTCATTAATTTCATTCATTGTACAACTTGGAATTTTATCATTTACCTTTAAATTTAGTTATATTTTTATGTTTTTGTTAGTGTGTCTTATGTACATTACATATACAAAGTGAGAGGGGAACAGGCAGGAAGGCCAGGGGTCTCCAGACGGAGGAAATAGGCTGCAAGTGTCAGATATTTTTACCTCTCTCTTAAGCAGCAGGAGGAAACAAACTAGTGCTATATTTTTTTCCCTTCTCTATACAGATTTAAGAGACTTACCTGGTGGCTCAGATGGTAAAGTGTCTGCCTGCAATGCAGGAGACCTGGGTTCAATCCCTGGGTTGGGAAGATCCTCTGGAGAAGGAAATGGCAACCCACTCCAGTACTCTTGCCTGGAAAATCCCATGGATGACAAGTGTGGTAGGCTACAGTCCATGGGGTTGCAGAGTCAGACATGACTGAGCGACTTCACTTCACTTTATACAAATTTAAAAAGAGGTTTCTCTTAAAATTCTGTGTTGCCACAATGACACCTGGTTCCATCTGAACTTCTTTTCTCAAACCTTGAGCTAACCAATGCATTTTTGTTAGGGAAATGTTTGTCTTAAGCTATGTTAATGTACTATACATTTACCCTAGATTCTGTCAAGTTTCGCCTAAAGGCTCAGAACCTGTATGTTTTACTCATACATTGTTCTCCTAATCTATGTTAATGAAACTATATATTTGCTTGGAAATCTGCCTTTCTTCAAGATTCATGTCAATCATTTTATGGCCCAGGATGACTCACCTGGTGCCAATGTTATCTCAATGCATGTTGTGGGTGAGGGGCCTGGTGCCATTCTCTGATTTTTGAAATATTTCCTTTCTCTAATTAGCAGACTGCTAGTAGCTGTATAACATCTGGCTAAAGACTAGCAGGGGGCACTCTTTCTGCCCCCTTCTGATGTCTATGTCAGAAGCTTTCTCTATCTCTTTTATACTTTAATAAAACTTTATGACACAAAAGCTCTGAGCGATCAAGCCTCATCACTGGCCCCGGATTGAATTCTTCTTCTCCGGAGGCCAAGAATCCTGGCGTCTTGCATGGTTCAGCAAAAACCTTTCAACAGTGCAACCCCATTATTTGGAAATTCTATAGTTGCAAATTTGCCTACTCTCAAGAATTTATTTGTAACCTCATATAAATAGTTATGACATTTTCACAGTCATCTATAGACATGCAAAGATCTGGGACAAATTGAATTGCCTGACATGCACATTCTCAGCTAAGGTGGACTTTTCATTTCCTCTTTCACATTGTAAACAAGTGTTATTTTTGCATTCTATTCAGTGCCACATTTTTCTTATTTTCATGTTTCTTGTTGATAATCTTGCTGTTTGTAATAGCTGTCAAGTGTAGTGAAATGCACTAGAATAAATAAATACTTAAAAAATTACTTCTGAAGTGCACTAGAATAAAATAATATTTATCTCGTGTTCCCAAGTACAATAAATTTGTGATGTGTCTTATGGAGAAAATAACTTTATTATTGTCAGGGATGAGTTAATATTTTAAAAAAAGTATTGTATACCCAGACAAAAGAACAAAAAATCTGCCTATCTGAATATGAAGCTACTCTGGAAAATACTATAGAAACATCTAGAGTGCATGACAAAGAAATGCAAAAGATGTTCAATTTTGGCACACATGAGGTGACAACTAATTTAAAAAGTGTAGTGAACAGCATTGTTGTGAGGTTAAAAAACCAACCAGGCCACCCAGAGTCAGAAAAATATCAAACTATTCTTGACCAGTGCTGGCTGGTTTGTACATTTCATGAAGTAAAGCATGACAGATATTAATCTTAAAGCTGAGACAAGTTCTGTTTATCAATAGCCTACAGAAGAATTTTTGAAAGTGTGCTCTGTGTTCAGGAAAATAAGTATATGGAAGAGCAGGTGTTTAACACTGCTGAGACTGGTTTAATGCAACGATATTGGTATATGGCTTCCCGGATGGCACTAGTGGTAAAGAATTCACCTACCAATGCAAGAGATACAAGAGATGTGGGTTCAATCCCTGGGTTGGGAAGATTCCCCCGGAGAAGGAAGAGACAACCCACTCCAGTATTCTTGCCTGCAAAATTCCAAGGACAGAGGAACCTGGCAGGCTGCAGTCCATGGAGTTGCAAAGAGTACTGAACACACACACATTTATTGGTACATGAACATATATAACAAAAAGAGACCCCCTTAAGCTCCTAGTTTTAATCAGTTAAAGATCATGCCATTAAGCATTAGTGAGAACTATGTATTAAATGTAATATTGTTAAGCAGAAACACACATAAAACAAGGTTGCATATTGATCAATTGACAAAAATGTTGTGATGAGGGAGGAAAGGAACAGGCCAAGCTGACTCCATCTTGAAAAAGAAGGAAATCCATCTTGCACTTTCAGTGAGCTTTGGACTATGTGCCTGGTAGCCATGGGGATAACATACCTATGGCTGAACTGGCCTCCCGGACTGATAAACACCAGATTCCATACCAAGATTTCCCATCGCCAAAAAGAATGCAATAATCCCCTATGTAGTCAATCACCTTTGTAATCTTTATGGCACCCATTGGTGTAGGCTACAATGTATAACCAGCTGACCCTTCTGATTATGAATCATGGCTGTAACCTGATTGTATCTCCCTTTAACACTTTCCAGGCTAGGTTTAAGGAATTTGGGGATGTGGGCTTGAGCAGTACACTTAAGGTATATAAGGTTTTCACAAAAGTCGGTCGGGGTCCTTGGCTAAGAGGAGACTCTGCCTTGGGCCCACCGGTGTAATAAACTGCACTCCACTATCTGCATTGTCCTTCTGAGTGAGTTTGTTTCCTGGAACGCGTGGCTACAACAGTGACAAGAAGCTTGTAGGAACCTAGATCTGCCTTTCCTGTAGGAATATTTTCCTACATTTTAATTCAGTGTCTGTGGTGAATTTATGGAAAATAACTAATGAAAATAATGAGAAAGGACTATGCCTGTGCATGAATACATATCATATGTATAGGTACACTGCCCTCCCTCCCTCCCCCCCCCCCCCAACACATTCATCTGGAGTTGGGCTTACTCTCTCATTCCCCCATAGGAGAACTCAGGCTGAGGAAATTTCTTGGTGCCAGTCTGAGGAAAGGTGAGTGATGTGGGTAAAGTGAAACATTTATTCTTATTCTTACTAATCTGTTTTGTCTTGTTTTTTGCTCCACCAGGGTCCTATAACCTCCCATATAGATTTTGGAACTCTTATTTTCATCCATTACTGGTTGCTGAGCAGGTGTTCCTGTGAGGGAAGAGTACAAGGACTTCCTATTCATCACCTTCCTAATGTTAAGCTGACATCTTTGGTTTCTTTTCCTTAGAAACCACAGCTTCCTAATGGTGCTCTCTCTCCTTTTTTTTTTTTTTTTTTGACTCAAAACCAGATTAGAATCTTGAATCCTCAGAGATCTTTTTTGTGCTTTATACAACTGGCTTTGGGGAATTTCTACTGAAAGCTACTCCAGGCGAACAGCAGTGTTCTCATAAAGACTAAGTGGTTTGAGACAAAACAGAGACAGGATTCCATCCTGGTGCTCTGTCAGGTGAGTCTTCTCTGTCTCCTAATTCACAGTGTATTCAGAGGACACAGTGATGGGCAAAAGAAAAGATGAGAGAAAGAAAGGAAGAGAAGAGACACAAGATAAGTCTGAGAGAAAGAAGACTGAGACAGAGGCTGAGAGAAATGGATAAGATCCTATTTAGGAAGGAGCATGTAACCATAATATACACATTTGGATTTCAGCCTGAATCTATCCTGTGCATTTTAGAAAAATCACTCTCCTGACATCTGAAGAATGACGGATAGCACAGTATCTTTGAAGTAGGCTCAAAGTGTTCAACATCTATCTAAAACTAAAAATATATTTAGGGCTTTAACTTTATTCCTTATTTTATAGATGAAAAATGCTTGTCACTTAACTTTTCTTTGATTACACTGTAAATAAGTCATGAATCTGGGTTTCAGCACAATTAGTCTGAGGGCAGACTTCATACTTTCAAGTACTGTAAAGTACTGTGCTGCAATAAATCCAAGAAATGATAATGACTTAAACAAATTTCATTATGAATGAGACAAATGCACTGATTTTTAAGATACTGAAGAGGTAAAATTAGTTGTGCTTTTACATAATGTGTGAGAGAAGAGGATGCTATTCAGATATTTTTCTTTCTTTTTTAAATTTAGGTATAATTGACATATAATGTTATATTTGTTTCAAGTGTACAATATAACCTTCATCTTGTGAAATGATCACCACAATAATCTGATTAACATCCAACACCATAGATAGTTACAACTTGATTTCTGATCTAGGAATACCAAAAAAAAAAAAAAAAAATTAAGACTCTGTCACTAACTTATGGTAATGAATCACAGAAAAATTTGCTTCCATAAATGAATCCTACTGTCAATTATCTATATCACACATTTTTAGAGTATTCACTACTGCATTTCAAGGCCACAATATTATTGAAGAAATAGTTTATTCTTAAAGACATTTCACAGAGTGCCTCCTACAAATAACATCTATTGCTTTCAGCTTCTCTTGGTTTCATGTTTGCCATTTCCTCCTAGGAGTTCCCTGCTTTCTCACACATATCATCAGGTCTAGATGATACCTGATTGTCTTAGTGAAACTGTTGTTATAATTTTTATTGCTCTTATGGCATTTTCAAATAATACAAAATGATGAAAAGATGCTTCTTACTACAAAACCACTATAAGTAATGAATGATAAAATTTTTAAAAATTCAGTTCAGTTCAGTCGCTCAGTCGTGTCTGACTCTTTGCAACCCCGTGAATCACAGCACGCCAGGCCTCCCTGTCCATCACCAACTCCAGGAGTCCACCCAAACCCACGTCCATTGAGTTGGTGATGCCATCCAACCATCTCATCCTCTGTCGTTCCCTTCTCCTCCTGCCCCAATCCCTCCTAGCATCAGGGTCTTTTCAAATGAGTCAGCTTTTCGCATCAGGTGGCCAATGTATTAGAGTTTCAGCTTCAACATCAGTCCTTCCAATGAAGCCCCAGGACTGATCTCCTTTAGTATGGAATGGTTGGATCTCCTTGCAGTCCAAAGGGCCCTCAAGAGTCTCCTCCAACACCACAGTTCAAAAGCATCAATTCTTTGGTGCTCAGCTTTCTTTATATTTCAACTCTCACATCCATACATGACTACTGGAGAAATCATAGCCTTGACTAGATGGACTTGTTGGCAAAGTAATGTCTCTGCTTTTTAATATTCTGTCTAGGTTGATCATAACTTTCCTTCCAATGAGTAAGCATCTTTTAATTTCATGACTGAAATCACCATCTGCAGTGATTTTGGAACCTAGAAAAATAAAGTCAGCCACTATTTCCACTGCCTTTAAAAAAAAATACTCATCTAACAATTGCCATAAGTAAAGTACATGAAAATCTGTAAGAACAGCTTTGGTAATTTTGAAAAGGGTAGACTCATTTACTCAGAACACGTGTCTATTTAGTTTTTTCTTCAGTATATTTGCCATGAATATTAAACTGTTACAATTATGATCTCCTTAGATTTATAATGAAGATATGACATCTTATATTCAGATGGATGTGGGTTTAAAAGAGATGATGTTTCTGTGAATGTGTGTAAAGGAGAGGGAGCTGTGCACATATGATATGGGTTAGGCATGTATTAGCTTTTCCTTATTTCCATTCTCTTTTCATTTCAATTTGCTATCTTCTCCTCTATTTTCTTTCTATAGCTCTGTAACTATAAGCATTACAAGTATTTGGCAAGTCTTTAAACTATATGAGGTTCAGATCCATATGTAAAGATGGGATTAATCTTCTCCTATTTGTGTTTATAAAGATTACAGATAATATTTGCACATGTTCTGCAGCATTGAAATTAGTAGGCAAGTACTTTAATAAATGGTAGTTGATGCTGCCATTTTAACTGCACTTTAGTATGTTTTAATAATAATGAATAAATATTAACACATATGTTTATCTGAATCCTTTAGATTTATTTTGAATCTTTTAGGTTGTATCTTAATGAATATGTGTTCATTAGCACTTATTACAAAAAATGTTTTAATACTTGTGTGTTACCATCTAATCAAATGAATCTACAGATAATTTTAGAGGCTGGCAAAGCCCCATGTATGTCAATATTGAAAATAAATTATGTTGATGATGAGAGAAGGTAATGAATTATTAAGGGAAAATTTTAGCATACCAGTGATAAAACTATCACAAATTAGCAGAGAAGAAAAGTGCTAACAAAATGAATACATTATATAGAATTTGTTATGACAATTCACTGCAAAATCTCTAAAATCTTCTCAAGAATTTGCTTTTTCACACTGATGTTTATGTATTGATACTACATTTCTTATTGTGTGAATTAACAGAGGAAGAGAGTATACTAAATTGTATGGTATTCTTATTTTCCTTAGATTTAAAACATTACGGAGCTTTACTCAGTACTCTGAAGATTGGTAAACACACATTTGCAAGGAACATGGACTTATGCATTACCAGGCAGGATGTCCCTTCCCAATGAGACCCAGTTTCACCCCTCCTTCTTCTTGTTGCTGGGAATCCCAGGACTGGAAACTCTCCATATCTGGATTGGCTTCCCCTTCTGTGCTGTGTACCTCACTGCACTCATAGGGAACTTCACTATCCTGTTTGTGATCCAGGCTGAGAGCAGTCTACACCAGCCTATGTTCTACTTCCTGGCCATGCTGGCTACCATTGACTTGGGTCTCTCCACAGCTACCATCCCTAAGATGCTTGGGATCTTCTGGTTTGGTCTCAAAGAGATCCTCTTTGGAGCATGCCTCACTCAGATGTTTTTCATCCACAACTTCACTGGTATGGAGTCAGCAGTCC
This sequence comes from Odocoileus virginianus, assembly GCF_023699985.2. NCBI lineage: Eukaryota > Metazoa > Chordata > Mammalia > Artiodactyla > Cervidae > Odocoileus > Odocoileus virginianus. The sequence goes on along the minus strand of NW_027224347.1, from coordinate 240,357 downwards.
TCTTGGCAATGGCTTATGACCGCTATGTAGCCATCTGCAACCCCCTCCGATATAGCACCATCCTCACCAACAGGGTTGTTTCTATGATTGGTGTTGGTGTGTTAGTGAGATCATTTATTTCTGTTATTCCATTTGTATTTCTCATTTTACGGCTGCCCTTCTGTGAGAATCAAGTCATCCCTCATACCTACTGTGAACACATGGGTCTCGCTCGCCTATCTTGTGCCAGCATCAAGATCAATATCATCTATGGCTTAGGTGCTATTTCAATCCTAGTGTTTGATATCATAGCCATTGCCCTTTCTTATGTTCAGATACTCCGTGCTGTTTTTTGTCTTCCTTCCCATGAAGCACGACTCAAGTCTCTCAGCACATGTGGTTCCCATGTTTGCGTAATTCTTGCCTTCTATACACCAGCTCTATTTTCCTTTATGACACATCGCTTTGGCCGAAATGTCCCCCGTTATATTCACATACTTTTGGCCAATCTCTATGTTATAGTGCCACCAATGCTCAACCCTGTTATATACGGAGTCAGAACCAAGCAGATCTATGACCGTGTGAAGAAAATGTTATTACAAAAATAAGGAATTAAAATGGAACAGTACCTAATATGTATGAGATGGAACTTTTGAGCAGGGAAACAACTTATTATATTAAATTATGTACATTTAAGTGTGATTGACAAAATATGTATTTTGGCTCCCTTTTGTAACTATTTAAATGAGTTCAGAGACTGAAAAATCTAAGCTTTGCTATCCAATTCAAATAGTAAGTGAAGGTCCATGACAGTCTTTATATATGAAATTTGATCACTGGTATCAGTAGTTCAAAGCAGAAATACAGAATGTACCATTTTTTTTTTGTACTGTATCATTCATGTGGATTTTTTTGATGATTCTCACTCCCTCTTTATCTTCAAGTCTCCCTGTAACTGTTTCTCCCTTCTTACTTTGCAACCCTCTCTTGTTTCTCCTTCTTTTTCTCATTTTCTCTACCCTCAGAACTCAATTGTTTTTATTTTAAGGACTGAAATATGATATCCTATGATTTCATCATAAATATAAACATCCAAAATTGTGTCATAGATTAGGTACTAATTTTGCACATAAAATTGAACTAGGGAAATGAATGCCTATAAAAGCTTCATTATAAATGTTTGTGTAGATTTTGTCACAGATATATTTAGGTTTCATAAACCAAACTATGACATAAACGTAAATAAAGAAACCATCTACAGCCTAGAGCAGTTGACTACATTCACATTCTTAGTTCTATATGTTCTCTAACTTACTTTTTTTTTCCATTTATTTTTATTAGTTGGAGGCTAATTACTTTACAACATTGCAGTGGTTTTTGTCATACATTGAAATGAATTAGCCATGGATTTACTCTAACTTATTTTTAGACTAATTTTGTAGTTGCTGTTTCCTTTGTTTATTAACAGAACTTGTTTGGTCTTAGTTCTATCTTTAATATACATATTTCAATGATCCTCAATTTCCTTATTTTATAAACATTGCCATAGTTTTATTTCCAAGTTAAGCATGAAGACTTAATTACATTGCATAATGTTTGTACAATAATCAATATAGTGCCTGCATGTTTTTTACAGTAAATAAAAATAATTATTAGCCATTAACATTATCATCAGACTTCCTTGGTGGCTCAGTGGTAAAGAATCCACCTGCCAATGCAGGAGATGTGGGTTTGATCCCTGAATCGGGAAGATCCCCTGGAGAAAGAAAATGGCAACCCACTCCAGTGTTCTTGCCTGGGAAATCCCATGGACAGAGGACCTAACTGGCTACAGTCCATGAGGTTGCAAAAGAGCTGGACATGATTAGGCAGTTAAACCACTACAACAGCAGTAGCATCATTATCATTTGTGTTATCATATTTTGTTATTGATGCTCACCTTTGACAACAATGTTACTATTAGAGATGTTTATGGGTTTTTATTTTAATATTAGCTTTATATAAAATATCCTGAAGCTGTAGTGACACAACTAAAGTACAATTAGTGTCAAATTTAATATATATTATCCACAAATTTAATTTATATTTTTTATATTTATGTTTAGCTTTACCTCTTAGTCTTTAAAATAGAAATTTGTAATTTGGAAATAATTACATAATTTATTTTTCTCTTTATCCGTATATAATGTGAGGAAAGTTATCTCTCTACAATCTTCTGTCATTTCATTTATATCTGTTACTTTTAATCATATGTTCCTCTTTCTAATTTATTGTATCCTAATTTCTTATATCATCTATTTGATGACTCTATCACTGAAGCACCAGGCACTTTCAATCTTCCAGATCAGCTGATTTTATTTCATTTGTTATTGTTGTTGTTTAATCACTAAGTTGTGTCTGCCTTTTTATAACTCCATGGACAGTAGCCTGTCTGGCTCCTCTATCCATGGGATTTCCCAGACAAGAATACTGAAGTGGGTTGCCATTTCTTCTCCAGCTAATCTTCCTAACCCAGGGATTGAAGCTGCATCTTCTGCATTGGTAGGCAGATTCTTTACCACTGAGTCACCAGAGAAGCCCTTTTATTTCAGAATTATCTGAAACATTTTAATTTTTTGCCTCTGATACTGCCATCTTACTGTTTCTAGCAATCAGCATGTGATATTTGTACTTTTGCTACATACTCTATGCCAAAAATCTCTCCCAGTTTCAGTTTTGCTGTTACATTTAACATTCTTCTTGGTCATCATTTTGTAGAAGTATGCCTAGTGCTTAATAAACTCATCTGCAATCCAAATATACCGACTTATTTATAAGACTTACTGACTTGCCCTCCCTTCCCCAACAACCAAATACTAATATTACACCAATTTTCTGACACTTACATTTTAAAATCTACTACTCAAATAAAATCTTATTTCAGAAAAAGAAAAACACTGGTTTACATGGGAATGAAATTCTATATACTAGCAAACTCTAGGGAAATTTTTCTTACATTATTTAAAGTAGAATAATGCTTACCTTTTTCATTTATTGTTCATTTATTCAGGGTTCTCTTACAACTTAATATAATATCTTGCAATGACTGCCTATCATCCCCTCTCCTCCCAGATCATATGAAATTTAATGCTACTTACCTATCTGTTAAGTGACTCACAATGTGACTCACAAGCTACTCGATTAATGTCTGCTGAATGAATCAATCTAAGAGAGAATAAAAGAACTCAGTGCTTATTTATCAGTAATAGCATAATACAAGAAAGTTAATATCAAATATATGTATCAGTATAAGTTATTATGCCAGAAACTATTGAAACAAGCTGGGTAAAGGATACATCGTATTGAGAAGAAGAGTAACTGATTCAATTATGAAAGCAGGGAGCAAGTAAGTTGGCAAAGCTTTCCAATCCAATGAATTTATTCATGCAAAATGGAATATAAATTGACATATTATTTGTGACAAAGAATAGCAACATTAGGTAATAATTGTCTTAAATATGTTTACAATTATCATCCTGGTTAGGATGTCTCATCATTACAAGTAAAAAAGAATCATAGTATAAATTTACTTCAGAGTAATGAAATGTACTATTTTGTATAACAATAAGCTCAGTGAAGAACAGGATCAGCTGTCCAAAATGTAATCAAGGTTTCAGTTTCTATGTACTTTTTAGGAACTAAAAAAATTCTCTCCATAGGGATATTGAAGTTTTCCTTTCATGATTGAATCCCTAGTTGTGTTCCTGAATTTTTCTATGATTAAATATTATATTTTTATCTTTATGCTCTCATTATGTTAAAAATACCTTTTGATTTATGACTTTGAAATGTTAGAATAACATATCTTTTCTTTCTTTGGTTCCCATTCATTTCATTTATCTAAATACATTCCTTTTAATTTTTATGTTTTTTTTTTTTTTTTTATTATCTTTTACCCAGTAAGACTAGCACTGCATGGGAAAAAAAAATTAAAGGCTTTGTCTTATAGGAAAATCATGATATGTTAATAAATTATTTATGAGTGCTAAGACATGGATGTGGGAAGGGAAGACACATGTACCAGTGATCGATGCCCTAAACTGCATTTTTATATTTAATAAAATTGTGATCCAAATTCAGCCAGTAAGAGCTTCTCTTCACTACGTTTTGTTCACTTCATATGCATAGGTTTTGATGGCATTAGTTTTGTGTCTCCAACTTCCTATTAACAATATATGCTTGCACTGGGGGAAAGGTGTGGACTAAAGACTATGTCTGCCTCCACATTAGTCCCTTTGCCCCAGGTACCGATAATGGAATTTTCCTCAGGAGACTCTGAGTTGTTAATCTTGATTTCCATAGGGGATTTGAGTTGGCTTTGCTTTCAGACATGACCCCAAAGATCCTAAGTACAGGTAGTATAAAACTATATTCTCTTTCGTAGGTGTATTGGAGTTCTCTAGCCCTATTCCTCCTGAAGGTAAGTTTCCTCTGAAATGTGTGATGGAGATGGATAGTCATGAGAGACTACTGTTCAACAGTGAAGGAATGAGCCACAGTTGAATTTATTAAGCTCTATATCACCATTGTAGAAAGATTTTCTGACAGAAAGAGTTTTTCACTGGGTCATGCTGATTAAATTTTTAAATAAATCACCTATAAAGGGAACTTAAATTATGCTATAAATGATGAGCTCTACTGCCAGGGATAATTGTGTATTTGGGCAATGTGTGCATTATAATAATTTAAAAATAAGATCATTATAGATCCAGAGTTAAGTGTTAGTTTATAAAGCTTATTACCAAGAGGGAAGCAGAGAAGTAAGAAATCTGAAGACAGAGATTAAATACAGTCTAAAAGGATTTACTGGCTGGGGATTCTCTATTTTAATCATAACACTATTAATATACTTCCCAAAATTTAGACTTTTGTCTCTCACTTTAATCAAGAGTTGATTAACCCGAGGCTCCTCTTCCTTCCTCCCTTTCTTTATCCCATCCTTTCTTCCTTCATTTTTACTCACCTCTTTGTTTTCTTCTTTCCCTTCTTTAAGCTTCTCTTTTCCTTCCCCTACCCCTTTCTCCCACACTCCTCTGCCCCTTCTTTTCTTCATTAGTGCTGTACTAGCTCTTCTTGTTTTTTGTTCCAGAAAGAAATATGAGAGAAATAAAAGGGGAAAAAGAAAAAAAGATGGAAGAAAAGAAGGAAAAAAGAGATGACAGAAAAGAAATAAAATGAAAAACAGACAAGGTGAGGAAGAAAGAGAGAAAGAATGGAACACCATAACTATAGTGTGGTAAATTAGGAGTACAGATTTCATCAGCCTGAGGTTGACCCTCATAACTGTGATTTGAAAGGCGTTTTTATTCTCTGAAATCATCTCCTTTCAAAAAAATTTTCACTGCTCACCCTCAAATTCTCCTCAACACATGACAAGGAAGTGTAAAGATTTTAGATATTTTGAGATATTCTTAGCAAGATGGCAGCCAGCAGAAACCCTGGAGATTCTTTATTCTATATATCCCATCAGTCTATTAATATCAAAGAGACATATATGTCTCCTGGAGGCTATTTCAGGCTGTAACATTTCCTCATTTTATGCAAATATCTTCATACTCAATGTACAGTACAGCTTGTCTATCTTTGTGTACCTTTTTTTCTATGTCTTTTATCTATATCTGTCATTGGGGTTTATGGATAAATATGAAAGGATAACTAAATGAAAGATATCTCTTCATTTAAGATATGGTATTCAGTGTAAATACTGATACTGAAAAAAACTGGTTTAAGAAATTCTGCTTGATACGCATTGCTTTATATATCTTGGTGCAACTCTGTTCCTATATATATATAGGAACATATATATATATATATGGTTTATTTGCAGGTATCTGTATCTGATGTCCTGTGATTTGGTGTTGATATGTTTAATTAAGGTATACTTTGTCTTCAAAAAGACTAAAATCTCAATATAAACATAAAACCTTTTATGTTCCATTAATGAATTCTATGTTTTGTATGAGGTTTGAGCAAATGAGCATAAGATATTACTGCCTAATATTCAGTGAAAGGTCTTTCATAAAGTTAATTTTCCTTCCACTGAAAAATTGTCTGTGACAATACCTACTTTTGTACGTAAGTTTCAGTATTAACTTTAATAATAAAAAGAGATAAAAATTAAATCTACCAGTGTAAGTTTTATCACTCTTATTTTCACTTCCAGAGATGGTCAACTCTTTGTCTTCTCATTGATGGTAAGATGCTCCACACCAACACTTCCACTTTCCACCCAGATACCTTTTTCCTTGTAGGCATCCCAGGACTTGAGGATGTCCATGTCTGGATCTCTCTGCCTTTTTGCTTCATTTACTTAATGGCTCTGCTTGGCAATGCTACCATTTTGCTGATTATCTGGTGTGACCACACTCTGTGGACTCCCATGTTCTACTTTCTAGTCATCTTATCAGCCATAGATCTGGCCCTCTCCATATCTGCAGTGCCCCGGATGCTGGGGATATTCTGGTTTGATGCACATGAGATTAGTTTCTCGGCCTGTGTGGCTCAGATGTTCCTGCTACACACCTTTACAGGAATGGAGTCTGCAGTTCTGCTGGCGATGGCTTTTGACCGCTACGTGGCTATCTGTGCACCACTCCACTACACAACCATCCTGACGCCCCGAGTACTTGCAGGCATTGGTATTGGCATTATAATGCGCCCAATTCTACTCATGTTTCCCATTCTCTACCTAACCCATCATCTGCCCTTCTGTGGGACTCGAATTATTGCCCACTCCTACTGTGAGCACATGGGAATTGTCAAGTTGGCCTGTGCCAGCATTCGGATTAATGCCATTTATGGACTTTTTGTGGCTTCCTTCCTCATTTTGGATGTGGCACTAGTTGGAATTTCTTATGCCTACATCCTCCATGCAGTTTTCCGCCTCCCATCTCGAGATGCTCGCCACAAAGCCCTGAATACATGTGGGTCCCATGTAGGGGTCATGTGTGTTTTTTATACACCTTCCCTATTCTCCTTCCTCACCCACCGTTTTGGCCAAAAAATTCCACCTTACATTCACATCCTTGTTGCGAATCTCTATGTGGTCATTCCACCTGCCCTCAATCCTATTATCTATGGTGTGAAGACAAAGCAGATTCGTGCACATGTGAGTCATGCTTTCAGCTCAAAATAGGATTGTTTCCTTAGTTCTTGAAGGCATGGATATAACTGAAATAGTAATTTTCAGTGTACTGTAGGCTGATCATCTTTTTAAATGTTCCCTATATCAAAAGGTCTTGCAGATACTAAAAGAACAAAATTTTGGTCTTAAATCCCAGTGTTTCCTTTTCTTATTGGTGTTGAGTATTTATTCTTCTGAATAAATTACATTTATTCATTACAGTATGGAAACATTCAATTGGAAATCCTTTCATTTTTAACTATGGAGATTGAATGAAACTCCATATCCATCTATTTGAAAATGACATAGCATTTCAGTGGGGAAAAGTTACTTTATTATGTATGCCTTGGTTTCCTCTGAATAAAATAAATAAATTTAAATATAAAATTTAAAAAAGATCTTGGGAGAGCTCATCAATAAATTTTTAAATGTATCTGATTTCTCTAAGGATGATACTGGCTATTAAGTGAGTTGTTAAAAGCATCTCAAGTTCTTCCCTTTAATTTTAGTTCTCTTGTCCTTACTCATCAGGGAAATCTATAGGCAATATGTGCCCTTACTATGTCACTATACTTCTCTCTTTCTGGAGGCATATGAAATGAAAGAACCTGAAAAAGTATTTATATTAAAGCATGGAAATTGTGTTATGAGAAGACTGAATGTACAGAATTCTAACAGGTGGATTTTGAGTCAGGTTAAATTAGGTGTATTTTGTGTATGTGAGGGAAAGATGTTATTTTGGTCGCAAAGTCATGTAGGACTCTTGTGACCCCACGAACTGCAGCCCACTGGGTTCCTCTGTCAGTGAGATTCCTCAGGCAAGAATATAGGTGTGGGTTGCCATTTCCTTCTCCAGGGAATCTTCTGACCCAAGTATCAAACCCAAGTTTTCTTGTGCTGGAAGGTGAATTCTTTACCACTGGCCACCAGGGAAGTGGAAGAGGGGTGGATACTTTGGTGTATATACATATGTTAAATGTATTTAGGAAAGCTTTTACCTAAATAGGCCACTTCTCCTCCAAAGACCTCTTTATTTGTGGAATGTAGAATGCATTTATCATTTTGGTTGATGCTTTGCAAAAGTAGTTGAATTTCAGGTATTAGGTAGAAACAAGTTTTGAAAGTCAGCTATTATAAAGGAATTTGATGAATATTCTTGTAAATACTTTTTGCTTTCTTATAAAAACTGTGGTACATATACACCATGGAATATTACTCAGCCATTAAAAAGAATTCATTTGAATCAGTTCTAATGAGATGGATGAAATTGGAGCCCATTATACAGAGTGAAGTAAGCCAGAAAGATAAAGACCATTACAGTATACTAACACATATATATGGAATTTAGAAAGATGGTAACGATAACCCTATATGCAAAACAGAAAAAGAGACTCAGATGTATAGAACAGACTTGTGGACTCTGGGAGAAGGCGAGGGTGGGATGTTTCAAGAGAACAGCATCGAAACATGTATATTATCTAGGGTGAAACAGATCACCAGCCCAGGTTGGATACATGAGACAAGTGCTCGGGCCTGGTGCACTGGGAAGACCCAGAGGGATCAGGTGGAGAGGGAGGTGGGAGGGGGGACTGGGATGGGGAATACATGTAAATCCATGGCTAATTCATTTCAATGTATGACAAAAACTACTGCAATGATGTAAAGTAATTAGCCTCCAACTAATAAAAATAAATGGAAAAAAAACCACATATTTCCACTATGACTCCAAGGCATTTAAGGCATTATTGATTAATGTTTCTAAATTAGTTGTGGCAGAAACTAATTTCATAAAAATAATGAAATAGAACACAAGACCAACTGTTTAATAAGAGTCTAGGAACTAATTTTCTGATGGTAAGCTCACAATATGATAAGAGAAAAATAACTGCACAATTTTATCACTAAATGGATTAGAACACATATTTTTAGATTGGAAATGTGAACAATAGGGTATATATCAGCAAGGCACAGGGACTGAAGATTCAGCAAAATCATTCTTGAAGGAATTAATGTAAGGTGACACAAGGCACATCTAAATATGATATATTTGAAGAATCTGTTTCTTGTGACACCTTAAGTACTTAAATGCTCTTTTTTCTTAGAGAATTGAAGATACGCAAAATGAATTTTAATGACATCTTTGTCAAGAGATCACACAAGAGCAGTCTTTTGAGTGTTTCTGTTCAATTGGATGTTGTATCTCATTTACTGCACAACTTAAATTTAATATTACAAAGGACAACAAAAACTAAAAGATTAACTTATTATTAATGTTATTAATTTACTTATTAAATTGACTTTAAATCTTTATTTAATGTGTGATCCCACCTTTAAAGTCACCCAGAATTACCAAAGTCATTTGCAAAATAAATGCAGTATCTATCTTTAGAAGGAAACATGTACATATTTCTGGAGATTGATAGGATTCATACGCATTAATCAGTAAGCCATGACATTCCCTATTAAAACTTTAAGAGTAGCTTTATAGTCAAATCAATCTAACAATGCTTTTACAGTTTAGACGTTGACTCCAACCACAAATCAAAATTATGTCTGCATTGTTTCCCTTTACCTAGATGACTGTGACTAATAGTAAGAAGCAGCCTTTTGTTATTTCTGTATTTAAAATCACTTTTACCTATAAAAACAAACCATTCAAATGCTTGTCATTTTCCTTGGGCATACATTCTATGGAGTAATTAATAAATTATTAACAAATAATTAAAATAATGATTTAATAATTATTAAATAAACTGATAATAAATAATTACTAATTTTTAACAATCCTATCCATCATTTGATAACCTGAAAGTAAAGATTTCTAAGAACTGAAGCACATGGCATCATATGAGACAGCTTTCTAAAGATATCTGAACCAGGGCTGTTGGTGTTTGTCACCAAACTTTTAATGATGACATTATGGCTCAGATGATCTCCAATATCTATGATCTTGATAACCTATGGACTTTAGACCAGAAGTGGCCTAAGTGTTCTTCCTCTAACCTTCCTTGTTACCCAAATGAGCCCTGAATATTTATCTAACCTGCATACTTTCCCTCTAATATAAAACAATGTACCAGGAAAGAGCCTTTCTGGCATTTGAGGGACAATAAACTGCTGAAACGGGGAAACCTGACTCTTGATCAGCAGTGCTTTAGAGAATTTCAATAAAAAGGGGAAATGTAAAAAGTAATGATAATAACAGAAACCTTATTTAAATAGAGTCAGGAGACTAGAATGGGGAGTGCTCATCTCTTGGAGCAACAGTAGAACCCAACAGGAAGAAGCAATGCTCTTCTTTCTTGGCAAAAACTCAGCCAATAAAAAGCCACAGACTCTTCATTTACTATAGCCTGAACAAAATTCCTTTTTTCTTATGTACATAAAAATGTTCTCCTTCCCTTGCTTTGTGGGACCTGGCATATGGTTCTGTATAGATCCCAAATCATAATTCTTTACTGACCATCAATAAACCCATTTTTGTTGGATAAATATCTGGCAGTCTAAATGTTTTAGGTCAATATATGTCATTGAGAAATCTTTCATTTAGACTTCACATTTTGGAGTTTTCCAGTTATCTTTCTATTATTGATTTATAACAATTCAATTTTTGTCAATAAGAACTTTTGTATAATTTGAATTATTCATTGATAAGATAATCATTCTATAGGGCAGAATATATTTTATCTTGGTAAATAGTATCCCAGCACTTGAAAATAATTTGTATTTGGCTCTTTGGGGGGAACTGTTCTAGTAATGTTAATTATATCAAGGTGTTTAATAGTGTTTGTGACCCATTTATATTCTTATTGATTTTTCTGCTTGTTATACTAATTATTTATTTTTCTCTGCTTGTCTTATCAACTATTGAGATTTTTAATTATGATTTTATGTATGTATCACTACAGTTCTATGTTTTTTCTGCACATATTTTGAAGGTGCTAAAGAAAGCATATTAAATTTTTGTGATTGTGAGGTCTTCAAGATAAAATGACTTATTTTAATTATAAAAAGTCACTCTTTATCTCTGATAAGAGAGTTGCTTGGAAATCTACTTTTTCTAGTATAGTTACTTTCTTTCAATTAGCGTTAGTATACTATAAAGTTTTGCATCATTTGATCTGAAGAAATTTATTTCTTTATATTTAAAGTTATATTCTAATAGAGACTTCTAATAGTTGTAGTATCAGAAGGTGTGATATTACCAAAAGGTGTGATTTGCCATAGATGTGTGGAATAGAGTGAAAGCCCCCCAAATCAACCATATACATAGACTCAGTTGATTTTCAATGAGAATGCCAAATCAATTCAATGTGTGAAAACACTCTATGCAAAAAATAGTCCTGGGAAAACTAGATACTCAAATGAATAATAATTAAATTGGACATCTATCTCACACCATGTAAAAATTTAAGTTAATTAATAACCTAAATATTAGGGCTAAAAAATAAAACTCTTAGAAAAAAATTTAGGAGTAAATTTTCATGACCTTGGCTGTGACAATAAATTCTTAGAACATCAAAAGTGTGAGTAACGAAATAAAACATAAGTAAATTGGACATCCTCAAAACAAAACCAACCAACAACAACAAAAACAATTTTGGCATCAAAGCATGTTATGATGAAAAAAAAAGAAAAAACCTCCAGAATGGGAGAAAACATTTATGAGTCATATTTTAATAATAGTTTATTATCCAGAATATATAAATATAATATCTATATCTCAACAACAGGCAAAAAAAAAAAAAAACTAGTTAAAAAATGGATTGGTAGGGGGCTGTATAGACATTTTTTAAATAACACAAACAAATAGCTAATAAGCACATGAAAAGAGGCTGAACTTCACTAATAACTAGGAATATTTAAAAACCACAATAAGATAGCATTTCACACCTACTAGGATTGCTTTAAACAAATAAAGAAATAAACAAAATAATGAGTGTTGGTGAGGATGTGAATGAATTAGAACTCTTATGCAATGTTGGTGGACATGTAAAATGGGGCTGCTGCTAGAGATATTATTTCAAACTACCTCAAAATATCAGCCATAGATTTGTTGTGTGCCAGAGTAATTCTACTCTTAGGTTTATATGGAAACAGGTAATTGTAGGTCAATGTTTGTTGCAGTATTATTTACAATATCCAAAAGGTAGAAACAGTCCAATTGCCACCAACAAATGAATAAACAAAATGAGATATATACATTGAATGGAATATTTTGTTGTTATTCAGTCACTAAGTTGTGTCTGACTCTTTGTAACCCCATGGACTGCAGCTCACACCAGGTTTCCCTGTCCTTCACTATCTACCAGAGTTTGCTCTGACTCATAGCCATTGAGTCAGTGACACCATCCAACCATCTCGTCCTCTGTCACCCCCTTCTTCTCCTGCCCTCAATTTTTCCCAACATCAGGGTCTTTTCCAGTGAGTTGGCTCTTCTTATCAGGTGGCCAAAATGGTGATTCAGCATCAGTCCTTTCAATGAATATTCAGGGTTGATTTCCTTTAGGACTGACTGATTTGATCTCCTTGCTAACCAAGGTATTCTCAAGAGTCTTTTCCAGCACTACAGTTCAAAAGCATAAATTCTTTGGCTCTCAGCCTTATTTATGGTCCATCTCTCACATCCATACATAACTACTGGAAAAAAACATAGTTTTGACTACATAGACCTTTGTTGGAAAAATGATAACTCTGCTTTTTAATGTGCTGTTTAGGTTTGTCATAGCTTTCCTTCCAAGGAGCAAGCTTTAATTTAATGGATGCAGTCATCATCTGCAGTGATTTTCAAGTCCAAGAAAATAAAATCTGTCATTGCTTCCACTTTTTCCCCTTCTATTTGCCATGAAGTGATGGCATGGTATGCCATGAACTTAGTATTTTGAACGCTGAGTTTTAAGGCAGCTATTTCACTCTCCTCTTTCACCCTCATCAAGAGGCTCTTCAGTTTCTCTTCACTTTCTGCCATTAGAGTGGTATCATCTGCATACCTGAGGTTGTTGATATTTCTCCTAGCAGTCCTAATTCCAGCTTGTGATTCATACAGCTTGGCATTTTTTTTTTTTAAATTTCCTTCATGGATCATTGCTTTGCTGTGTCGAAGACTCTTGCATAACTCAATGAAGCTATGAGACATGCCATGCAAGGCTATGCAAAATGTATTATTGTGGGAAAATAGTCACTTATAAAAAAGCTTGCAAGTTTCTCACAAATCTAAATATAGTTTTACCATATGATCCATCAATTATATCCCAAGGAATTTATCCAACTGGCTTGAAAACTATGTCCAAACAAAAACCCACATGTGGATATTTATACCAAATTTATTCATAATTGCCAGTAACTGGCAGCAATCAAGATGACCTTCAAAAGATAAATGAATATCCAAACTGATACATCTATTGAACATAATATAATTGATATTATTCAGCATTATCAAGAAATGAGATATCAAGACATAAAAAGACATTGATGAATCTTAGATGTATATCCCTAAGTGAAAGAAGCCAATCTGAAAAAGCTTCATATGGTGTGACTCTAAAGAATATTCTAGAAAAAGAAAAACTATAGATACAGCAAACATATCCATGGCTTCCAGGAGAAGGAGGAGTGAAGAGATACAGCAAACATATCCATGGCTTCCAGGAGAAGGAGGAGTGAAGAGATGTTGAACATGTAAAGAACATGGGAATTTTCAAGTTAGTGAAACTATGCTATATGATAGTGTAATTGTGAACGTATGACGCTACACATTTGAAAAACACATGAAATTTTACAACACAAAAGATGACTTAAGTATGCAAATTAGAAAATCATTTAGGAAACACATGAAATTTTACAACACAAAAGATGACTTAAGTATGCAAATTAGAAAATCATTTAGAAGTTCAGAGGATCCCATGACGAAATGCAAAATTTAACATACACAATGTACCACAAATGTAGGTTAAAACTTCTCTAAAGTTGGTGGAAGAAAGTGTATCAACCTAAATAACTTTGGACATGAGTGGAGTCTATGAGACTAAAGGCAGAAAGGACTGCATGTATACATAAGTGCTGTACTTTAGCAAATACATTTTCACCAACAGGGTTATAGGTTAATAATTCTATGGTATTTTCATATAAATGCTGCTATTGAGCAATTATTCAAATGGATGGCATGTGGTGGGATCCAGGTTTCTCATTTTTGGAGTGGTATTTTACAGATAAGCATGAGTGGATACTAGAATAATTCATTTGGTAATGAACTGGAGTTAGAGACATCACAATGATATATTCAAATAGATGATAGATGGGTAGATCTTTATCGATATGCATTCAATATAACATGCACAGGTTAATATATACATATATATTTCCTTGCTCTGCCAGCTGAGAGGGTCTTAAAGCAATGGCATCCTAGTAGTAAAGCAAACCTAGCCTTTTCTAACACCGTTATCAAAGTTAAAAAACCAGTGATACTTAGAGAAATATCATATTCTAAGTTTGGGGTAGGTGATATGCAAGATAAGCATAGCATGATGTGGCACCAGAAAGTAAGGAAGTTTACCCCCTTCCCCCTATGCCTCAAATAAGACCTACAATTATAGGGGTATGCCAAAGGGACATAGTAGTCAATTGAAAGAGTTTCCAATAGCCACAGCTAAAAAATGTGAGAATATAAAGTAATACTGAGTATAACCTATAGTATAAATATGATTCCATATTGATATAAATAAATGATTGAATACATAATCAAATGGGAGAAATAGATATATCTCTTATAAAATGAAAAGTCCCAAACAATATATGAGGATACTCTGTCCTCAAGGAAGAGGAGCATCACACCTCACTTAAAGGTTCCACATTACTTACTTCCAGAGAGTAATTTTCTTCCACAGAGCAAACCTGGAAATGGGGGAGAAAAGAGATCCTGACAAACACTGCCTCAGATGGTAAAGCTATGGGGATAGTAAGTACCCTTGATATGTTCTGATATAATATTTTACCTCACTGATTTTCCTCCCCAAATCTCATAAATATAGTCTAATCATGAGGAAAGTGTCAGACTAGTCTCAATTGAGGAACATTTTACAAAAATCTGGCCAGTACTTCTAAAACCAATGAAGTCATCAAAACCAAGAGAAGCCTGAGACACTCTCACAGCAAGGAGAACCCTAAGAGATCTAACTAGACAAAACTAGTAAATGTAATTTGGTATCCTGGATGGGATCCTATAAGCGAAAAAGAACATTAGGTAAAACTAAGGAAATATAAATAATATTTGAACTTCAATAACATATGAACTTTGGTTAATATGGGTTCATTAACCATAACAAATAACCATACTAAAGTACAATATTATTGATGGGGGAAATTATGAATGGGTCATTTGAGAGATCTGTTTACTGCATCTGCATTTTTCTTCACAACTGTTCTATTTCTTTAAGTTTATTTAAAACTTTTAAAATAGTTTATAGAAAATCAATTAGTCTAAATTACCTTTCAGACCTTCAAGAGGTAAACAAGACATGATCTGTGAGAGATAAAGACTTTTAATATACTGCTGATATTATGAAAGATGACAATTCACAATGGAAAAAACAAAAAAAGATGAATATCCTGAATAGAGACTCCAGAAGTACATATATTTATTAGATTTATTTGTCATATGATAGTGCTGACATTGCAGATCTCAGAGTCAGTCTCCAAAATCCATAAATTCCAACAAGCTTTCTAAAAACTTCTGTTTCTGCTTCTGCAACCAAAAACCCAAGGTTTTCAGGTAAGTTAAGGGTGTGAGGGGATTCCCAGGTGGTTCAGTGGTAAAGAATCTGCCTGCCAATGCTAGAGAACACAGGAGACACAGGTTTGATCCCTGGACCAGGAAAATCCTCTGGAGGAGAAAATGGCAATCCACTCCAGTATCATTTTGGGAAAATCCCATGGACTGAAGAGTCTGGAGGGCTACAGTCTGTGGTGTTGCAAAGAGTCTGACATGACTGAGTAACTGGGCATGCACACAAGGAAGTAGGGACAAAGATTTGTTAGACAGCCTACTTTCCCAGCTTAGATGCATAACTAAGGCAAGAAAGGACATGCAGCTTTGACTCAGAATTAATTCTGATGTTCTAAAAGCCGTTTGCTTGACCCAGTGATTTTTTTTCCATCATTGGCAATAAGTCTAGGCAAGGAATATGATGACATTTATTGACTCCCCTATAATTCCAGGTTTGAATTCTAGGAGACATCTTCATGGCAACTCCAATCAGTATGAGCTTCCACAGAATATCACAGCTTGAGAATATTAAGTATTAACTAAGTAGCTCAACACATAGTTACAAACTTCTTACTATATATCAGGAAATGTTTTAAGTGTCACACAAGAATCAGCTCTTTTAGTCTTCACAGCAATATTTGCACTTGGTATTATTCTGCTCATTATAGAGAAGAAAATGGAGACACAGAGTTTAAAATTCTTACGTAAACTCTTATGTCTATTGAGTAAGGGAGATGAGATTCAAATCCATACAATCTGTCTCAAAGTCCATCCATTTAGCTAATTTCCTATATAACATATTACTTTCCTTAGACCTCTGCCTTTCTATCATTAAATTTAACCCTATCTTATTTACTGTTAATAAGAATAATAAAGAAGAAAGTATTTGTGTTTGAAACAACTGGTCATTGTTTTATTATATTATCATTCCCATTTAAGTTCTAACATATACCTCATGAAGTGATGGCTACTAGCTGAGCTTCAGTTTTTTGAGATCATATTTAAGGTTGAATTGTGCTTAGCATTGGGGTGTGAGAGGCAAATAAGTGGAAAGTGAGCCTTCCTCAAAGTGTCTCCTACTTAGAGATAAGACAATTCATCAGTAGTCACCTCAAGCTTGGGAATCAGCATCCAGATACAGGACTTTTTTTTTTTTTTTTTTTTAATCATCAATGATGCTAGGCTTCATATTTATGAAGCATCTAGCTCTGTACCTCTGGACACTTCTGTTCTCCAGAGAACACTAATGTTTGGAGACACTCCATTTTAAAGGCATTGTTTACACTATAAATCTACCATTGCAGTCAGAGTGCGTGAAATGGAACAGCTGAACTAGTTAATTCAGAAAGCTTTGCTGGTAAGTCTGGCCTTGGGCCAGAAAGGATGCTCTAAGACAGGAACCATTTTATTATGGTCACTTCACTGAGATTTAAGATGAGCCAAAATAGATGACAGAAATGTAGAAAAAAGGAAAGCTAACTGTATATGGAAGGTATCACCCAAAATGTAACAAGATGATAATTTACGTAGATTTGGAGCTGTACTCCAACAAAGATTTGATTAAAACATCATTCTGAAATATTTGGATAAGTGAAGCATGTGTGCATATGCAAATGCCTTCACAATTTCCGGTATTGTCTTTCTCTAAGTCTTTGTCATTTGTGTCACTTTTTCCTTTGCTGTTGTGGTTGCATCTTCACCTTCAATACTGTCTCCCTTGCTTTCTCTTAGCATTCTGCAATTATTTTGCAGAACTTAACTTTGTATATTCCTCTAGCCTCCATTCAGTTCTCAAGATAAAAAGACAAGACAATCACAGTCTAGTTAACTGAAAAGTTTTGAACTAAATTACCATTCCTCCTATAAATGGAGTAAACAAACAAACAAAATCCGCATATCAGTTGGTAGTTTTGCACAATAACTGCAAAATTCATGGAAGTTTCTGCCTGAGAGTTGGAGAACAAGTAGGGCTCCAAGAATTTCTGAACTTCAAGAGTCTTCAAACAACAGAAAATGTCTCATCTACACAAGTCTATGTTTTTTTCTTATCTGTTCTTTTTTAACAGAGGAGCATGGCCATAGGGAAATAGCTGATGATTATATTTACCATGTAACCTGGTAGCTCAGCTGTAAAAAAATTCCTCCTGCAATACAGGAGACCCTAGTTTAATTCCTGGGTCGGGAAGATCCCCTAGAGAAGGGGTAGGCTACCCACTCCAATATTCTTGCCTGTAGAATCCCCATCGACAGAGGAGCCTGGGGGGCTAGTCCATGGGCTTGCAAAGAGTTGGACACGACTAAGCAACTAAGTATACACTCATTCTACCTTCACGTACTTCTTTAGGAAGGGGCCAGTGCATGCTTTTAAGTGCTTAGAAGATGTACATGTAATAAAGCAAAAGATTTCCCATAAGTAACTCCAGTTGAGGAAAGGGATGAAGCACTACAAAACCTGTAAGTGTCATACTTCTGGGTGGAATCAGTGACTATATTTTGTTTTGAGAATTCAAAGAAGGGTAAAGGGCATATAAAGTCAGGGTTATGAGATATTGAATTGCATACCATTTTACTAAATGCACACATATTATTAACACATTCTAACTCATAAATGCTTATGTACATTATGTTATTTTGCAGCAGTTTCAAATGACAAAAACATTGAATCAGAATAACTTGAGGAGCTTCACTGAAATCATGAGGTGCTATACCATACCTAATGATTCAAAACTTCCAGAGTTTGGACTTAAAACTTGTATTTTTATGGAGTTCTCCACAGGCTGTAAAGTCAGGATGAGAAGCCACTACTGTGTCATCCCTCTTTCAGTGTATTTATAGGAAACAGAGAGCTTTGGCCTGCCGGGGTCCAGCCCCGGCGGAGTCCAGGGGTTCCCTTCGGATGAGCGGCATCGGCGAAGAAAAGAAAGCGAGTCGAGTCTTGGTTGAGTGCAGGATCAAGACTACTTTATTCTTTTACATCAGTGCTTATATACCCTAAAACCAATAATCCTTTAAAGAGGTTTAAGGAGGGGGGAATGATAAGATTGTACCAGGTGCATAATCATGGGTTACATCATAAATAACTTTCCAGAACAGTCAATACCTACACATAACTTTTAAACAATTCAATGGCAGCAGCTAGTCAACTGTGAAAAGCCATCTACAAACCTTATCTTGGGAAGCTCAGCCCCAGGCAGACTTTGTGGCTTCATAGGTAGCATGATATCTGACTTTTGACCTCTCCCCCCTACATCAGCAAAGGTAAAATTTACATTATGTTTATTTTGTTATCCATCTAAATCCCTTTGTATACTTCTTCTGTTATTTACTCTTATCTCTGTGTCTGCTTCTAGTATGCCCCCAGGCACATTACGGACAGGGGGCAGGGAGGTATGACAGCAAGCTCTGGTATGTAATCCTAAGGGTCAGAGGTCTCATGAATTCCCTCCTGATCACACCCTAAGGAATCTTCTCAATCTCGTAATGGACTCTTTATCTACTTTTGCTTATGGGATAGATAGGCCTGTTGCTAGCAGATTTGGTTTTGTGCTAGAAGGGTTTTTGTGCAATCATGAGCATTCCAGATTCTAAATTGGCAATCATAATTCCAACAGAGCCAGAAGAGGCAGGATATTCTGTGTAATATTTTCCTTACCTCTGGCCTGTTTATTGGGACCCATGTGCCCCCAGGGACTGTGTTGCTGCCATGCAAAGGTTTCAAGGAGGGATTTTAGGTAAGAGTCAGACTAGTTTTTAGGGAACATAGAAGAACGCCAAGCATCAGAAGATGAAAGGACGAAGGCCTGGGAGTGGATGGTGGGGCGGTCCCGAGAAACCCCCGGAGGTCCGGACGCCTTTGCGTGCCAGCTCCTTGAACCCAGAACCTTGTCACGGGCAGGGTTTCTCTCGCTGGCTCCTTTGGCCTACTTCCTGACTACCTTAATCTCTGACAGCTTTAAGGAGCAGTTCAAATGTTGTGCATTAACTGCCTGGCAGAGTGCTGCCCAATATAAGCAACTGATACAGCTTCGGAATCTCCTCTTTTCAATTTCTAAGCACAGTACTAAGTAAATATTTGCTAGAATGCATGACAAGAAGGTAACATTGTACACTAAAGAAATGTGACAGATATTTTTGAAGGGTAGTCACAATCTGACATAGAGAAATGAGATAAAGTGTAGGCATGAAACAAGAGGGAAAAGGATGAAGAAAATAGTGATCCAGGCTTCTGTGTGATCCACAAAATCCAAATGCTATGCTCTTCTCAACTATGATACTTTAATACTGAAACTTCCCTCTCCTATATTAAAAATTCCACCACCTTGACTCTCTTTCCAATTTCATTTCATATGCTCTACTATTATGTTTTCAGGAATATGTCTTAAATATCACCTTGAATAAGTACTTAAGAAGCTGCATGCTGCTGGGAACCAAGATCTTACAATTTTCATCATTATCTCTTCTGCTATTTTCAACAATCAATTATAAAATCTAATGGTGAGGCCAAGTCAACTCTATCAGCTATATACACCTTGAGTCTGCATTTCCTACATTCAGTACAGTCTACCCAAACTACAATGGTGGTGTTTCTGATGAAAGAGACATAGGAGTTGATTGAGTGGCTTTCTCTACTGGGTTTGCTACTTCTAAAAAGATTTTGTGCAAGTTCTATTTTCACAGGTTGTGGCAATAAACTATGAGATGGTAATTGCCTAGGATAAAAGGAAAATGTACCTGTTACAATTCCAAAGAAACCATTTTATTATTGTTTTAACTCTTAAGCTATAATTGAACTTCCTTAAGAGGAGTAACGATGCTTAATTTATCACTGCACATGAAATATCTGGCCATTTGCCTGATAAGCTATTGATCTTTGATAAAAGTTTCATTAAATTAAATTGAATTATTAAATTAATAATAAAATATAAAAGTATAAAATTAATCATTAAAATTATTGAAGAGATTAATGAAAATAAATGTAATGTCTGATAAGCTACATAAAAATTAAACAAGAATGATGCATTTTAGTTTTCATAAAGGTCACACAATTATGTCATGATGGGCTTGGTGACTAGAAAAGACCACACATATTTTTGTATAATTCTGTAGGAAATCCATATAACTGGACAAGAAGTGCTGGAGCCTCTCAATGAATGAGACATCGGTACGAAATATGCATCTGTCACAGTGCCAGAGAAGCACGGTCCCTCCTAATGACACACAGTTCCACCCCTACTTTTTTCTCCTACTGGGAATTCCAGGGCTAGAAGATGTGCATATGTGGATTGGTTTTCCATTTTGTATTGTATATATGACTGCTCTACTGGGAAATATTACAACTCTTTATGTGATTCAGACTGAACACAGTCTCCATCAACCCATGTTCTACTTCCTGGCCATTCTGTCATCTATTGACCTGGGCCTGTCCACATCCACCATCCCCAAGATGCTTGGTATCTTCTGGTTCAACCTGAGAGAAATCTCCTTTGAGGGCTGCCTTGTCCAGATGTTCTTCATCCACCTATGCACCGGTATGGAGTCGGCTGTGCTTGTGGCCATGGCCTATGATCGCTATGTGGCCATCTGTAACCCTCTTCACTACACATTGGTACTGACAAACAAGGCGGTGTTAGTGATAGCATTGGTCATCCTTCTGAGACCTTTAGCTATTGCGATCCCCTTTGTTCTGCTCATCCTGAGGTTGCCCTTCTGTGGGCACCAAATCATCCACCACACATATTGTGAACACATGGGTATGGCCCGCTTGTCCTGTGCCAGCATAAAGGTCAACATCATCTATGGCTTATGTGCTATCTCTATCTTGGTGTTTGACATCATAGCCATTGTCGTCTCCTATGTCCATATCCTGCGTGCTGTCTTCTGCCTACCTTCTAGGAGTGCCCGGTTAAAGGCACTCAGCACATGTGGCTCCCATGTCTGTGTCATACTGGCCTTCTATACTCCAGCTTTCTTCTCCTTCATGACCCATCGTTTTGGCCGAAATGTACCTCAATACATCCACATTCTTCTTGCTAACTTTTATGTTGTCATCCCACCTGCTCTAAATCCTGTTATTTATGGGGTGAGAACCAAGCAGATAAGAGAAAGGGTAATTAGAACTTTCAGAAACAGATTATGAAATTTGCTCTTCAGAGATGAAGAGGCTTGAGTAGGAGAAAACAAAACTTCATCTCTCTGCAGATGATTGAAATAGTACAATGTCAGGGGAAGATGATATTCTATGTATAGATTTACAAAGTATTTCACTCATTTTAGAAACAAAAGAGACAATAATAAATATTTCATATGTGCATAGATATAATCACATACAAATGTAAACAACTGCATAAGTAAAATAATTTACATGAAAAAAGCACATGAGGTTGGAAAAAATTGACTAATATTAATATAATAACACTCACATACACATATTATGAGTCATACTTCATAACTTTTTAAGAATTAACTCCTTGAATTCTTGTAGCTATGATAAGAAGTAGCTACTAATTATTCCCTTTCTATAGCTCAGGAAATGGGAATAATAATTTGGGATGAAGAACAGTGTATATAAAGGAGGTAACTGGAGAAATCCATCTATCTGAAAAGATAGCTGTGTTTTAAACAGGACAAAAACTCAAATTTTTCTACCAGAGAAAATGTTATTCCAAACTAACAAAGGTAGAGTTTGAGGAAAAGGTGCAAAGGCAACTTTTTTTGTAGTTTTCTTGTTTGTTTTTTCTTGACCCGTGTCAGGATAAGATCAAGCCTTCACGGTTTGGCTTGAAGTGACAAAGTCTGAAAGTAAGAATGAGCAGTGGAGGGAAGAGGAATACTTTAATAAAACTAGTTTTTACAGCTAGTGAAACAGAACATATAAATATTAAGCAAAATGTTTATGTATTCATTAAATAAAAAGCACATATGCCCTCAGACTTTTCTTTACCAGTAGTTTTAGCAAAATATTCAATGAACCTGTGAAAATGAAAGCACGAACATAATATGGTAGATCTATACATTAGTAGAAGTGGTATGTGCCATGCTGTGTGCTGTGCTCCATCACTCAGTGTGTCCAAAGCTTTTTGTGACCTCAGGAACTACAGCCCACCTACCTCCTCTGTCCATGGGATTTTCCAGGCAAGAATACTGGAGCAGGTTGCTATTCCCTTCTTTAGGACATATTCTGACCCAGGGATCTAACCTGCATCTCCTGTATCTCCTGTACTGGCAGGTGGATTCTTTACCACTGAGCCACATGGGAAGCCAGAGTGGCCTATGAACAAGTAATTCAACAAGAATCAAGAAAAAGAACACATGCAATAATAATATTATACATTGACATTAATATTATATTGGGGAAGTAGCATTTTCAAAATTAGAATAGAAACTGTCTTATTTCTTAACTGAGTAAACAAAAATATATAACATGAATGTATTCAAAAACTGTGGAACAAAAATAAGTATATAGGTTTTACATGTAAATAGGTGTAAGAAAAATTGATTCCTTATATAGGGTACAGATGGGGAAAAGTACCCCCCATTTCCATATGACAAAAGAATCATAAAAAAAATTATGAAACATGAGGTAATAAAACCACTAATAATGGAATTTAACATTCCTTGAACAATCACAATGTTATAGAAACTATATTTGGTTCTATAGGTAATTCAAGTTTTAAAAGTAAGTAGATATTTATGAGTGAAGTGACTTACACACAGTCACACAATTATCATGTAACAGAATTTTAAATTTAGTTTCAGTACAGTTTTTTTAGCTTCTCTCCTATGACTTAATATAGAAACAGATGATGACACAACAAACAAAGGCTAAGTAAACATATAGCTGTCGAGAACAAGATGGCAGAGGAGTAGGTGGACATGGAGTACATCTCTCTCCATGGATACATCAGGAATACACCTTCAGACACAGAAGTGCATGCAGAACACCAGCTGAGAGCAGACAGGAGGACCTGACCAGTGGAAAAGAATATATAGAACCATGCAAAACTCAGTAGGATGAAGGAACTAGGGGGAAAAACAGGAGTGTAGTAGGACTGGACCTGCCCTCAGTGGGTGGGGGAACTGAAGCAGGGGTCCAATCCCCACATTGGGGCAATTGTCTGAGTCAGAGGAGAAACATTTAAGGCTGAGAGTGAAACAGCTGATCTGTGGCAGCCTAAATGGAATGAGAATCAGACAGTTCTTGCCACAGCCATACAAACCCCAGATAGGCAAGCGAGTCCCCTAGATGGTGCAGTTGCTGGGAGTTGGAGTTTAGGGATTGTGGAGTAATCCCAGGGTAAGGGTTGCTGTTAGCTGTCAAGAGACAGAGCAAGGGGATGTCAGGGAGGAGACTGTGGTGGGAAATGCCTGTGGAGGAAAGCCAGGCAGCCATGGAAGCAAGGCGATACTGCTGAGTCATGCGTAGGGGTGGAGCCATCACCATAGCCTCTCTCTCCCCCCTACACACGCCAGCATTGGCAGCTGAACAATAGAGAGGCTGGCCCATCAAACGCCTGACGCACTGAACTACAGAGTAGGACCCCACCCAGGGTGCCCCTTTAAGTGCCTGACGTGCAGATCTACAGAGTAGGACCCCAGTCAGGGGGGGCCCCTCTATGTGCCTGATGTGCCAAACAGCAGAGAAGGACCCCAGGCAAGGGAGCCCTCTAAGTGCCTGAATGGGCAGAGCTACGGAGAAAGACTGGCCAAAGAGGCCTTCTGATCACCAGCTACAAGAGGCTCAAAAAAAGACTCTGATAGGGCCATAACTCCTGCGGCAGAGGCAGTCAGCGTGCCTGCACACTTGGCACCATCAGGGTTCCCACAAGCCAAGCAGCTACGCCACCTTCACGGTCAACACTCACTGGAGCAGAGCTGCCACAGGCAAGAAAAAAATATCTTGCGTCTAGGCACATGGGGTTGCTTCAGTCGTGTCCAACTCTTTGCAACCCTGTGGACTGTGGCCTGCCAGGCTTCTCTGTCAGGGGGGTTCTCCAGGCAAGAATACTGGAGTGTATTGGCCAATACTGGTTGCCATACCCTTCTAGAGCACTATATTTCCTGCTGCCCTAGCTGCCAACTCCCCTGAGTACCTGGTGCTGCCAGAACCCCTGCAACCCAAGCAGCTGCACCACCTCCACACCTGACCCTCACCCAAGTCCTCCAGCACAGCCTCAGGAGCAGACCCCAGCGGATAACCCATATGCAGAGCTGGAAACAGACCACAGTTGAAACCCAGAGGCAGTAGTGTGGCTAAGGAAGAAGACCCAAAACCTTCCCACCAGCTGTACAAGCCACAGATTAAATCCACATGATCAACTAGGCAGACTCTGTGTCTATGGAATATATAAAAGGACACTGAGAGCTCCCACAAAAGAAAACACACTAGTTCTGATAGCTGTGGACATTGGAGGCAGGAACACACAGGAGTAGGACAGATTAGAATCTGAGCTGCCCTCACAGCAG
Source organism: Odocoileus virginianus (assembly GCF_023699985.2). Taxonomy (NCBI): domain Eukaryota; kingdom Metazoa; phylum Chordata; class Mammalia; order Artiodactyla; family Cervidae; genus Odocoileus; species Odocoileus virginianus. The sequence goes on along the minus strand of NW_027224347.1, from coordinate 214,996 downwards.
GTCCAGAGATCAGCACAGTGTTAGAGGGCATCCTAGGGAGGTGAGGTGGACTGTGACTCCCAGTGAGGGAAAGGACTCTGACAGCAGTGACTCAAGAAAAACATTTATTATTCTTATGTTTTGACTTGCTCTGTAGATTCTTTTGGATTTTTTTTTTCTTTTTCTTCCCCCTCTGTTTTAGCTGTTGATTTTATTGGCATTATGAAATCTAAATTTCTGAGTTTTTATTTTCCCGCAGTCTCAATTTTTATTGTTGTTATCAACCTTTGCCTCTAAGTTGGGCTTTTGCAGTTCTGTGGAACTGTTCTTTATTGTTTTTTTTCTTTTATCTTTTCTTTTTAAAATTTTACCTCTTAATTTTTTAAAACCTATTATTACTTTTTCTACATTTATTCTTTGGTTTTCTTTCTGTACAGTTATTTTCCCCTTGTAGTTAATCTTTAAAGTATACAAATCTTCTTTACCTACATCTATTTAACTTTGTGTGTCTATTCTTTTATCTTCACTTTCTTTCCTTTTCTCTCAACATATTTGTTAGTTTTGTTTTCATTTTCATTGCTTTATTCCCCACTTGGCACCTTGCTTTAGTTTTGTTTTTCAATTTGTGCTTTAGTTAGTTTTGTTCTTAACTGGTAAATATAATTTTTGATTTCCTTTGTTTGCTGGGTCAGTCTACTGTACTTTATTTTTGTTGGACTGTTTTGACTTTGCACTCATGAGTGTAAATGTATATGTGTATATTCCATTATTTTAATTATTATTTGCCTGATTTTGTAACTGCCATTTGTCTGAGGTTCATCTTTGGTTTCTCATTTTTGGGTATTTGTTTTAATCTCACTTAATGTCATAACAAACCACTTGTGGAATCTTTGTTCCTGACCAGAGATCAAGCCCTGAGCCTTTGGAGTGGGAGCACTGACTCCAAGACCCTAGACCACCAGAGAACTAACCCTAGGGAGCATCAAATAGTGAGAACTCACACAAAGGAAACCACTTGAATACAAGACCCAGGCATCACACAACCACCAGTAGCACCCTTTGCAGAACACCTTATCTAAACAACAAGAAAAACAAAAATACAAACCCAATCATAAGCAGACAGGACTACCACCTCACTCAGTCTTGTCCATCAGAGGAAAAACAAAAACAAACAAACAAAAAACCTTAGCACAAATCTCACCATATACAAAGCTTACACAAACAACTGGACCAACCTCAGGAGGGCAGAAACCAAAAGAAAGAAAGAATTCAACTTTGAAGCTGAGAAAAGTTGACCACAAACACAATAACTTAAAAAAATATATAATGAAAAGGCAAGAAATACTACACAAATGAAGGAACAAACTAGAAACACAGAAGTCCAAATAAATGAAGAGGAAATAGGCAAACTACCTGAAAAAGAATTCAGAATAATGATAGTAAAGATGATTAAAAAAACCTTGAAAACAGAATGGAGAAAATGCAAGAATCAATTAACAAAGAACTAGAAAAATTAAAGAATAAACATACAGAGACAAACAACACTATTACTGAAATTAAAAATACTCTAGAAGGAATCAATAGCAGAATATATGAAGGAGAAGAACAAATCCATAGGATGGAAGATAAAATGGTGGAAATAAATTCTGAAGAGCAGAATAAAGTAAAAAGAATGAAAAGAACTGAGGATAGTCTCAGAGACCTCAGGGACAATATCAAACACACCAACATTTGAATTATAGGGGCCCCAGAAGAAGAAGAATAAAAGAATGAGTATGAGAAAATTTTTGAAAAGATTACAGTTCAAAATCTCTTCAACATGGAAAAGGAAATAGTCAATCAAGTCCAAGAGGCACAAAGAGTCCCATGTAGGATAAACTCAAGGAGAAACATGCCAAGACACATACTAATCAACCTAACAAATCAACACAAAGAAAGAATATTAAAAACAGCAAGGGAAAAGCAACAAGTAACATACAAGGAAAACCCCATATGTTTAACAGCTGATCTTTCAGCAGAAACTCTGCAGGCCAGAAGGGAATGGCAGGATATATTTAAAGTACTGAAAGGGAAAAATCTACAACCAAGATTACTGTACCCAGCAAGGATCTCATTCAAAATTGATGGAGAAATAAAAACCTATTCAGACAAGCAAAAGTTAAGAGAATTCATTACCACCAAACCAGCTTTACAACAAATGTTAAAGGGACTTATATAGTCAAGAAATACAAGAGAAGAAAAAGATCTACAAAATCAACCCCAAATAATTAAGAAAATGGCAACAGGAACATATATACCAATAATTACTTTAAGTGTAACTTGTATTAAATGCTTCAACCAAAAGACACAGACTGGCTGCTGCTGCTGCACCATGTCCGACTCTATGCGACCCCATAGATGGCAGCTCACTGGGCTCCTCTGTTCTTGGGATTCTCCAGGCAAGAATACTGGAGTGGGTTGCCATTTCCTTCTCCAATGCATGCATGCATGCATGCTAAGTCGCTTCAGTCGTGTCCGACTCTTTGTGACCCTATGGACAGCAGCCCACCAGACTCCTCTGTCCACAGGATTCTCTAGGCAAGAATACTGGAGTGGGTTGCCATTTCCTCCCACAGACTGGCTGAATGGATACAAAAACAAGACTCATATATATGCTGTCTACAAGAAACCCACTTCAGACCTAAAGACACATATAGACTTAAAGTGAGAGGATGGAAAATTTATATTTCATGCAAATAGGAAGCAAGAGAAAGCTGGAGTTGCAATCCTCATATCAGACAAAATAGACATTAAAAAATATTACAAGAGATAACAAAGGACACTACATAATGATCAAGGGATCAATTCAAGAGGAAGATATAACAATTGTAAATATCTATGCATCCAACATAAAAGAACCTCAATACATAAGATAAACACTAACAGACATAAAAGGAGAAATTGACAGTAACACAATAATAGTAGGAGACTTTAACACCCCACTCACACCAATGGACAGATCATCAAAACAGAAAATTAAATAAGGAAATACAAGTCTTAAATGATACATTAGATGAGATGGATCTCATTGATATCTTCAGGACATTCCATCCAAATGCAGAAGAATACACCTTCTTCTCAAGTGCACATGGAACATTCTCCAGGATAGACCACATGTTGGGTCACAAATCAAATCTCAGTAAATTTAAGAAAATTGAAATATCAAGCATCTTCCCTGACCACAATGCTGAGATTAGACATCAATTACAAGGAAAAAATCTGTTAAACACACACACACACACACACACACACACATACACACAAACACATGGAGGTTAAACAATACATTTGTAAATAACCAACAAGTTACTGGAGAAATTAAAAAAAAAAATTCTAGAAACAAATGACAATGAAAACACAACTCAAAACCTATGGGATGCAGCAAAAGCAGTTCTAAGAGGGAAGTTTATAGCAATAAAATCCTACCTCAAGAAATAAGAAAAACATCAATAGAAAACCTAACTTTACACCTAAAACAACTACAAAAAAGAAAAAAAAACCCACAAAATTAAGAGAAATCATAAAGATCCCAACAGAAATAGATGAAAAAGAAATGAAAGAAACAAGAGTAAAGATTAATAAAACTAAAAGTTGGTTTTTGAGAAGATAAACAAAATGACAAACCTTTAGCCAGACTCATCAAGACAAAAAGAGAGAAAAATCAAATCAACAAAACTAGAAATGAAAATGGAGAGGTTCCAACAGACAATGCAGATATACAACAGAGCATAAGAGACTACCATGAACAACTATATGGCAATAAAATGGATAACCTGGAAGAAATGGACAGATTCTTAGAAAAGTTCAATCTTCCAAGACTGAACCAGAAAGAAATAGAAATTATGAACAACCCAATTGCAAGCACTGAAATTAAAGTTATGATCAAAAATCTCCCCATAACAAAAGCCCAGGAGCAGATGGCTTCACAGGAGAATTCTATCAAACATTTAGAGAAGAGCTAATGCCTATCCTTCTAAAACTGCTTTCAAAAAATTGCAGAGGAAGGAACACTTCCAAACTTATTCTATGAGGCCATCATCACTCTGATACCAAAACCAGACAAAGACAACACAAAAAAGAAAACTACAGGCCAATATCACTGATGAACATAGATGCAAAAATCCTCAACAAAATTTTAGCAAGCAGAATTCAGCAACACATCAAAAAGCTCATATACCATGATCAAGTTGGGTTTATTCCAGGGATGCAAAGATTCTTCAATACATGCAAATCAATCAATGTGATACACCATAAAAAAAAGTTAAAGATAAAAACCATATGGTAATCTAAATAAATGCAAAAAAGCCCTTAACAAATTTCAGCACCCATTTATGATTAAAACTCTTCAAAACATGGGCATAGAAGGAACCTACCTCAACATAGTAAAGGCCATATATGATAAGCCTATAGCAAACATTATTCTCAATGGTGAAAAACTGAAAGCATTCCCCCTAAGATCAGGAACAAGACAAGGGTGTCCACTTTCACCACTATTATTCATCATAGTTTTGGAAGTCCTAGCTACAACAATCAGAGAAGAAAAATAAATAAAAGGAATCCAGACTGGAAAAGAAGAAGTAAAGCTCTCACTGTTTGCAGATAACATGATACTATATCTAGAAAACCCTAAAGATGGTGTCAGAAAATTACTAGAGCTAATCAGAGAATTTAGCAAAGTGGCAGGATACAACAAACAAAATCACTTGCATTTCTATATACTAACAGAAATCACTTGCATTTCTATATATTAACAATGAAAAATCAGAAAGAGAAATTAAGGAATCAGTCCCATCCACCAGTTCAAAAAAAGAAAAAAACATCTAGGAATAAACTTACCTAAGGAGACAAAAGAACTGTACACAGAAAATTATAAGACACTAATGAGAGGATCATCAAAAAAGCAAGAGAGTTCCAGAAAAACATCTATTTCTGCTTTATGGACTACACCAGAGCCTTTGAATGTGTGGATCACAAGAAACTGTGGAAAATTCTGAAAAGGATGGGAATAACAGACCACCTGACCTGCCTCTTGAGAAACCTACATGCAAGTCAGGAAGTAACAGTTAGAACTGGACATGGACCAACAGACTGGTTCCAAATAGGAAAAGGAGTACATCAAGGCTGTATATTGTCACCCTGCTTATTTAACTTATATGCAGAGTACATCATGAGAAATGCTGGGCTGGAAGAAGCACAAGCTGGAATCAAGATTGCCAGAAGAAATATCAATAACCTCAGATATGCAGATGACACCACCCTTATGGCAGAGAGTTAAAGAACTAAAAAGCCTCTTGATGAAAGTGAAAGAGGAGAGTGAAAAAGTTGGCTTAAAGCTCAACATTCAGAAAACTAAGATCATGGCATCTGGTCCCATCACTTCATGGGAAATAGATGGGGAGACAGTGGAAACAGTGTCAGACTTCATTTTTGGGGGCTCCAAAATCACTGCAGATGGTGATTGTAGCCATGAAATTAAAAGACACTTACTCCTTGGAAGGAAAGTTATGACCAACCTAGATAGCATATTAAAAAGCAGAGACATTACTTTGCCAACAAAGGTCCATCTGGTCAAGGCTATGGTTTTTCCAGTGGTCATGTATGGATGTGAGAGTTGGACTGTGAAGAAAGCTGAGCACCGAAGAATTGATGCTTTTGAACTGTGGTGTTGGAGAAGACTCTTGAGAGTCCCTTGGACTTCAAGGAGATCCAACCAGTCCATCCTAAAGGAGATCAGTCCTGGGTGTTCATTGGAAGGACTGATGCTGAAGCTGAAACTCCAGTACTTTGGCCACCTCATGCGAAGAGTTGACTCATTGGAAAAGACCCTGATGCTGGGAGGGATTGGGGGCAGGAGGAGAAGGGGATGACAGAGGATGAGATGGCTGGATGGCATCACCGACTTGATGGGCATGAGTTTGAGTAAACTTCGGGAGCTGGTGATGGACAGGGAGGAGTGCTGCGATTCATGGGGTTGCAAAGAGTCAGACACGACGGAGCAACTGAACTGAACTGAATGAGAGAAATCAAAGATGACAAACAGATGGAGAGGTGATATTCCACATTCCTGGGTAAGAAGAATCAGTATTTTGAAAATGACTATACTACCAAATACAATGTATAGATTCTGTGCAATCCCCATCAAATTACCAGTGGAATTTCTCACAGGACTGGAACAAAAAAATTCAAAATCCATACAGAAACACAAAAGACCCCAAATAGCCAAAGCAGTCTTGAGAAAGAAGAATGGAGCTGGAGGAATCAACCTTCCTGACTTCAGATTATACTACAAAGCTACAGTCATCAAGACAGCATGGTACTGGCACAAAAACAGAAATATAGACCAATGGAACAAGATAGAAAGCCCAGAAATAAACCCATGCACCTATGGGTACCTTATTTTTGACAAAGGAGGCAAGAATATACAATGGGGCAAAGACAGCCTCTTCAGTAAATGGTGCTGGAAAACTGGACAGCTACATGTAAAAGAATGAAATTAGAACACTTCCTAACACCATACACAAAGATAAACTCAAAATGGATTAAATACCTAAATGTAAGACCAGAAACTATAAAACTCTTAGAGGAAAACATAAGCAGAATACTCAATGACATAAATCAAAGCAAGATCCTCTATGACCCACCTCCTAGAGTAATGGAAATAAAAACAAAAGTAAACAAGTGGGACCTGATTAAACTTAAAAGCCTTTGCACAGCAAAGGAAACTATAAGCAAGGTGAAAAGACAACCCTTGGAATGGGAGAAAATAACAGCAAATGAAACAACTGACAAAGGATTAATTTCCAAAATATACAAGCAGCTCATATAACTCAATACCAGGAAAACAAACAACCCAATCAAAAAGTGGGAAAAAGACCTAAAACAGACATTTCTCCAAAGAAGACACACAGATGCCTAGCAAATGCATGGAAAGATGCTCATCACTCTTTATTAGCAAAATGCAAATCAAAACTACAATGAGATATCACCTTACACAGGTCAGAATGGCCCTCATCAAAAAGTTGACAAACGATAAATGCTGGAGAGGGTGTGGAGAAAAGGGAACACTCTTGCACTGTTGGTGAGAGTGTAAATTAATACAGTCTTTATGGAAGACAGCATGGAGATTTCTTAAAAAACTAGGAATGAAACCACCATATGACTCAGCGATCCCACTACTAGGCATATACCCTGAGGAAACCAGCGTTGAAAAAGGCACAAGTATCCCACTGTCCATTGCAGCACTATTTACAATAGCTAGAACATGGAAGCAACCTAGATGTCCATCGATGGATGAATGGATAAAGAAGTTGTGGTACATATATACAATGGAATATTACTCAGCCATAAAAAGGAACACATTTGAGTCAGTTCTAATGAGGTGGATGAACCTAGAGCCTATTATACAGAGTGAAGTAAGTCAGAAAGAGAAAGATAAATATTGTATTCTAATGCATATATACAGAATCTAGAAAAATGGTACTGAAGAATTTATTTACAGGGCAGCAATGGAGAAACAGACATAGAGAATAGACTTATGGACATGGGGAGAGGAGAGCAGAAGGTGAGATGTATGGAAAGAGTAATATGAAAACTTACATTATCATACGTAAAATAGATAGCCAATGGGAATTTGCTGTATGAACAGGAAACTCAAAAAGGGGCTCTGTATCAACGTGGGTGGGGAGGGGGATGGAGAGAGATGGTAGGGAGGTTCAAAAGGGAGGGGATATATGTATACCTATGGCTGATTCATGTTGAGGTTGGACAGAAAACAACAAAATTCTGTAAAGCAATTATCCTTCAATAAAAAAAAAAAACATTTAGCTGTCAATACATTTTACAACTTGAAATCATAGAAAATAATGAGCATGTGTGCATGCGTACTAAGTCACTTCAGTCGTTTATGACTCTTTGCAACCCCGTGAAATGCCAGGCTCCTCTGTCCATGAGATTCTCCAGGCATTGAGATCTTCCCAATACAGGGATGCAAACTGGATCTCTTATGTCCCCTGTATTGTCCAACAGGTTCTTTACCACTAGTGCCACCTGCATAGCTGTTAATTCTGAAATGTAAGTGAAAGAAGGGAATATATATATATATATATAAAGATATATGCAATGAAGATAAATTACATTGAAAAACATTCTGGACAAAATACAAAAGGAGTTAGTTCTTGACTGCCTAGATTGTGGTTTAAACCAAAATGGTTCAGGGTCAAAGCTTGAGTCAGCACTAGATGCTCTCAGTCCCTGAAGAGGTGGACACAGAACATCCTTCTCAGGGGAGACACAACCTTTGTATAAAGTGTTCCTCTTAGGGATCGTGGGCAAGAAGGCCAGCCTGACACACAGGAGGAGGCAGCACATTTCCTTGGGAAGGTAGCCCAGGTCATAGTTTATACTTGTGTGTATGAGGGGTCTTTCATAAAATGGCTCAGACTGGTGGGGCAGCTTAGCACTATAGACATTGAGGAGAGTTTCTAGAGGTCACATCAGGTAGAATCACTTGCAGATATATCACAGATGACATGCCAGGCCCCCTTTATTTCAGTTACTGCTATAGAGAGGGAACATCCAGACACTGTGTTCTGTACTTTCCCTGCAGATATGGGCCTGGGTAAGTGACTAGAGTCCAGAACCATGGAGATCAAAGTGATAGTCAGTAGAGTGACCTCTGAAATAGTTGATGTATCATATGGATTGTAAGGCCTTAGGGATGACCTTTGCACTCTGAGCTACAAAACAGGGATGTTAATATTTGCTTTCTCTGTGTATTAAACCACATTCAAGAATCAGATTCTGTAAAGGCGACAGTGCTTTCCACAGTTTGTGTGATAAAACATGAGTTGATTGACAGCATCCAATTTTGTTTTGAGTTGAATCTATCTCACATATTCTATATTTTAGAATGAAAAGCAAGTACTTGTAAATTTATCCCAGGTAGAAAGTCTTTCAAAATGAGTATCAATAAAGGAGTATTAAAAGTTTTGTCATTTGTTCCCTAAGTGCAGTGTATACCTGAGATATTATAAAGATGCTTTAAAACACAGCTCCTCATCTAATTAGATGAAAAAATTAATTTTCAGCTTAAAATGAATGGTTGGGCTCCGTTAACACATTCTCTCAGAAGGGGCCATGTGTATACTGTTTGTAAGCTATTGTGTTTTATTAAAAAATCAAACAGTAGCACTGAGTCATATTCATGGATAATAATGTCAGATTATTTCAACTAATGTTACTAAGGGGCCTTTGTTAAGGCATGTTTATGTTTCACATATACAACATCTTATTTCATTAACACAAGAGCCACTTGAAGTTGATACTATGATTATCTCAGACTAGACAGTTAAAATAAAGCTCAGGGAATGATTTTCCTAAGGTCATCAGAGTATAGGAGAGTGAAAACTTAAAACCATGTTTTGTTGGGTTAAAATGGAGTGTTCCCAAACACCAAACAATTGATTTTTAATCAACCACAATAGGCAGAATATTTAAACCTAATATAGGCTGTTTCTTTAGTTTATGTTCTTTGACCTTAATTGTTTAATATTATTGTTAGATTTTAGGATTTTAAACTCTTAGCAGTAACTGAGTGAAATAAATGATTCTATCTTTAAAATAAGCTCCACAATTGAATGTTTTATTAATATAAATTATATTGTAGCCTGCAGTACAAAATGGCTAGGTTTATATTTATGCTTTTTAATATGAGTCATTTTAAACATATGCAATCAATAGACACACATAATACTCTTATCAGCAATCAAGAACTATATATTGAATTTTCCTTCAGATCTGAATTTGATTTTTTAAAGTAAAATTTACACACATTTACATGTGCACACTTTATCTGTATATTTTTAACAAAGGTAATTGTATATCCATTTACACCCTACATTCTTATAAATAATTTTTCTATCATGTCAAAAATCTTCTTAGGTTTCTTCCCACTCTGTCCCTGAAACCACTGAAGAGATATCTTCAGCACTTATTTTATCTATATAATCTAGAATTTCATAGAAATAAAATTATTTACTTAATACTCTTTAGTAGTAATTGGTAACTCAGTATGATGATTTTAGATTGATCTATGCTGTTGCACACATAAGCAGCAAATCCAGCTTTGTTGCTGAATAGAGTTGCATTACATAAACATCCCCAAACTGATTTGTCTATTCACTTGGTGATGAGTAGTTGTGATGTTTCCATTTTAGGGTAATTATGAATAAAGCTGCTATGAACATCCCTGCACAAGTCTTTGTGTAAACATATGCTTTATTTTGTCTTGAATCAACACCCAAGAGTCAATTATTACTTCAGGTAATTTAAAAGACTATGTTGCTCCACATTATTACCAAATATTGATGTTGTCATAGTTTTTAATTTTGATCATTCTAGTGCTTGTATAGTAATATATCATTATATATTAAACTTAGAATTCCTGATGCCTAATGATTTTGAGAATTTTAATGTCATTTGTATGTTTTCTTTTGCCAAGTGTCAGTTTAGGTCTCTTTATTTTTCCACTGTTTGTTTTTCTTATTTATTAGTTGTATTTTGTATGTTTTTAACATGAATTTCTTTTCAGAGAGTAGAGATTATGAATATTTTATTACAGTCTTACTCTCTAAATTCATGTTCTCTACAATAAGTTTTAAAATTTCATGTAACACGTAATAGCTTATTTCTTATGGTTCTTGCTTTCTGTGTTCTGTCTTAGAAATGTTACATTCCATGGGGTAGCAAAGATATTCTCCTTTTTTATAAATTTCACAGAATTTAAGTTCTGTTTCTTTTCTTAACCAAGGTCTATTTTAGAAGTATAATTAAAATTTTGCATATGTTGTGAAGCTGGAGGCAAAGTTCTTTTTCTCCTCATAAGTATATTCAGTTGCACCAGATTACTGGAAGAAATAATTATCCTATTTTCAGTGAATTATCACATTTTTTACTTGATAAAATATAACTGAGCTTGTTAAATGTGTTTATTTCTTTTCTTTTTATTACATTCTAATTATCTATCATTGAACAAATGCTATAAGTTTTGATTACTATAGTTTTATAAGTTTGAAGTTCTATAGTATGTTCCATCAAGTTTTGTTATTCTTTTCCCAGTGAAGGTATTCTTAAAATAAGTTAGATGAAGCTTAAATTTGTTGGAATTCAACAAAGCTGTTCTAAACTTACTGACTAATTTAGAAATAGCTGACATCATAACAGACTTCAGTCTTTTAAACTACAGGTTAAAAAAAATTTTAAGTCTTTTAAAATTTCTGTCATGTTTTATAATTTTAAGTACTTTATTGCTAAGTTCTCCATGTTTCTGATGTCACTGAAGGTGATATGTACTTTTATAAAACTAATTTAAAATTTCAATTTCCAATGTTTTGTTAAAAACAAGTATAAAATATTCTTATACTTAAGTAATTGATAAACTAAATTATTGGTTCTAAATTAACAGTTTATGTACATTTTTCTTGACATATTGACCTTTTTACTTCCAGTAATATATTAAATATAACTAATGTTTGTTGATATTCTAGGTTTTTTCCAAATCCTAGGGAAAAAAATTTCAGTGTTCCACCATTCATTATATTAGCTGGAGAATTTCATTGATTCCTTTTGCCTAATTGAACAAGATTTATGCTTTGCCTATTCTATTGAAAACTTTTCTTTTAATATAATACACAGATATTGAATTAAATGACTATTTTCCCACCTCTATTAAGATGATCACATTTGTACATGTGTAGAACCACAGCTTTTTATTGTAAAAGTATAAAAAGACTAATAATTCTGCAACCACAACATAAAATACAGTTTTAAACAGTTTCACTAAAATACAGATTAAACACAGTCTATTAAGCCAAATAAAGAGAAAGTAACACCTAGAGAGACGGGACTGTGACAGGCAAATAAGCCTAAGAAGTGGATGTCTTACTGACCACCATGACCATTATGGGGCTTGCCTGATGACTCAGATGGCAGGAGATTGGATTCAATCCCTGGGTCAGGAAGAAAGGAATGTCTACCCACTCCAGTATACCTGCCAGGAGAATTCCATGGCCAAGGAGCCTGGTGGACTACAGCCCATGAGTTCCCAAGAAGTCAGACACGACTGAGCAAATAACACTTTTGGCCATTATCAGGAAAGATTCCTAATCCAATATTTACACTTTTAAAAAAATAACATTTTGGAGGCTTTTCTTTTTTGTGCTGCTCAATTAGGTAACCACAGTAACTTGAAAATATTATACAAGTTATGATTATTGAAAGGACTTTCACTTGATATCAGCATATGTAGGTGAGCAGTCCACAAAAGAATGAGCTCAGAGATGATTCAGTTCAGTTCACTTAAGTTCAGTCGCTCAGCTATGTCCAACTCTTTGTGACCCCATGGACTGCAAGTAGGCCAGGCCTCCCTGTTCATCACCAACTCCTGGAATTTACTCAAACTCATATCCATTGAGTTGGTGATGCCATCCAACCATCTCATTCTCTGTCATCCCCTTCTCCTCCCACATTCAATCCTTTCCAGAAACAGGGTCTTTTCAAATGAGTCAGTTCTTTGCATCAGGTGGCCAAAGTGTTGGAGTTTCCACTTTTACATCAGTCTGTCCAATGAATATTCAGGACTGATTTCCTTTAGGATGGACTGGTTGGATTTCCTTGCAGTCCAAGGGACTCTCAAGAGTCTTCTCCAACACCACAGTTCAAAAGCATAAATTCTTCTGCACTCAGCTTTCTTTATAGTCCAACTCTCATATCCATACATGACTACTAGAAAAAATATAGCTTTGGCTAGGTGGACATTTGTTAGCAAAGTAATGTCTCTGCTTTTTAATAAGCTGTCTATGTTGGTCATAACTGTTCTTCCAAGCAGCAAGTATTTTTAAATTTCTAGGCTTCAGAAACCATCTACAGTGATTTTGGAGCCCCCTCAAAATAAAGTCTGCCACTGTTTCCACTATTTCCCCATCTATTTTCCATGAAGTGTTGGGACAAGAAGCCATGATCTTCATTTTCTGAATGTTGAGTTTTAAGCCAACTTTTTCATTCTCCTCTTTCACTTTCAACAGAGGCTCTTTAATTCTTCACTTTCTGCCATAAGGGTGGTTCAGTTCAGTTCAGTTGCTCAGTCATGTCTGACTCTTTGTGATCCCATGAACTGCAGCACGCTGGGCCTCCCTGTCCATCACCAATTCCTGAAGTCCACCCAAATCCACGTCCATTTTTTCGGTGATGCCATCCAACCATCTCATCCTCTGTTGTCTCCTTCTCCTCCTGCCCTCAATCTTTCCCAGAATCAGGGTCTTTTCAAATGAGTCAGCTCTTTGCATCAGGTGGCCAAAGTATTGGAGTTTCAGCTTCAACATCAGTCCTTCCAATGAACACCCAGGATTGATCTCCTTTAGGATGGACTGGTTGGATCTCCTTGCAGTCCAAGGGACTCTCAAGAGTCTTCTCCAACACCACGGTTCAAAAGCATCAATTCTTCATCACTCAGTTTTCTACACAGTCCAACTCTCACATCCATACATGACCACTGGAAAAACCACAGCCTTGACTAGATGGACATTTGTTGGCAAAATAATGTCTCTGATTTTGAATATGCTGTCTACTTTGGTCATAAGTTTCCTTCCAAGGGGCAAGTGTCTTTTAATTCCATGGCTGCAATCACCAACTGTAGTGATTTTGGAGCCCCCCAAAATAAAGTCAGCCACTTTTCCCACTGTTTCCCCATCTATTTGCCATGAAGTGATGGGACCAGATGCCATGATCTTAGTTTTCTGAGTGTTAAAAGCCAACTTTTTCACACTCCTCTTTCACTTTCATCAAGAGGCTTTTTAGTTCCTCTTCACTTTCTGCCATAAGGGTGGTGTCATCTGCATATCTGAGGTTATTGATATTTTTCCCAGCAATCTTGATTCCAGCTGTGCTTCCTCCAGCCTAGTGTTTTTCATATGTACACTGCATATAAGTTAAATAAGCAGGGTGACAATATACAGCCTTGACATATTCCTTTTCCTATTTGGAACCAGCCTGTTGTTCCATGTTCAGTTCTAACTGTTGCTTCCTGACCTGCATACAGGTTTCTCAAGAGGGAGGTCAGGTTGTCTGGTATTCCCATCTCTAAGAATTTCAACTGCATATCTGAGGTTATTGATATTTTTCCTAGCAATCATGATTCCAGCTTGTGCTTCATCCAGCCCAGTGCTTCTCATGATGCACTCTGCATACAAGTTAAATAGGGTGACAATAGATATCCTTGATGTGCTCCTTTCCCAATTTGTAGCCAGTCTGTTCATCCATGTCCAGTTTTAACTGTTGCTTCCTGACCTGCATATAGATTCTCAAGAGGTAGGTCAGGCGGTCTGGTATTCCCATCTCTTTAAGAATTTTCCACAGTTTGTTGTGATCCACACAGAGATGATTATGAATCATTATACCACATTAACATTAGAGAAGTGCAACTTATAAAATCCATGTGGAATATTAAATAGGATAGAAATAATTTGAATATCTTTGAGAGTTAAATTTAATTGGACCCTAATTTCTTCCCATTATTTTCTCAAATTTAATTGTTATTCTAGTATATAAATATATACAGTGACATCCAACCACCATATATTTCCTCATGTCTCCCCAGAAATACTGAAGACAGCAGAGCATGCTCCAAGAATTTTCAGCAGAATGTCCTTTCTTAATGACACCACCTCGCACCCTTCTGCCTTCCTTCTGCTGGGTATACCTGGTCTGGAAGATTTCCATATATGGATTGCTTTCCCTTTCTTTGTTGTTTATCTGATAGCCCTTGTAGGGAATGTCACAATCCTGTTTGTAATCAAGACGGACCAGAGTCTTCATCAACCCATGTTCTACTTCCTGGCTCTTCTCTCCTTTATTGATCTAGGTCTGTCCACTTCTACCATACCCAAAATGCTGGCCATCTTCTGGTTCAACCATAGGAAGGTAAGCTTTGAAGCCTGCCTAATCCAAATGTTCTTCATCCACACCTACACTGGCATGGAATCTGTTGTACTCTTGGCCATGGCAATTGACCGCTTTGTTGCCATCTGTTATCCACTGAGGTATACCACTATCCTCACCAACAAAATGGTAGCCATCATGGCCTCTGTTGTAGTTGGGAGGCCAGTTCTCCTTGTCATCCCCTTTTGTCCTCTTCTCAAAAGACTTCCTTTCTGTGGACACTACATTATTCCTCATACCTATTGTGAGCATATGGGAATTGCTCGTCTAGCCTGTGCTAACATAAGAGTCAACATCATCTATGGCTTATTTACCATTACTGCCCTTGTCTTTGACTTGCTCCTCATTGCCCTCTCCTATGTTCAGATCCTACAGACTGTTTTCCACCTTCCTTCTAGGGATGCCAGACTCAAAGCACTCAGCACGTGTGGTTCACATGTCTGTGTCATCTTAGCCTTTTACACACCAGCATTTTTCTCCTTTATGACGCACCGATTTGGTAGGAATGTCCCTCGCTACATACATATCCTCCTGGCCAATTTGTATGTGGTTGTTCCTCCTTGTTTAAATCCAGTCATTTATGGGGTCAGGACAAAGCAAATTTGGGGCCAGGTTGTGAGAATATTTTTCAAGAAAGAGTGACCCAACATATTCAGAATTTGGTAAATTCTTCCAGGCTAACCTTTATTTTGAATACTTCTCAGGGCCCCTAAATTGAGATTATATAAAGGCCACTAAGGCATTACTTCAGCCTTTATTACTTTAACCTCATTTTAAAAGTTTCCTTTATAAAATTTTCATTTTGACTTTAAAGAGATTATACTGATTTTTTTTCACTTAAGATGAGAGAAGATTGTGGAGCCAAGTAAAAGTTGTAATAAAATTTATTGAAGATAAATTACCCTTAATGATGAAAAACGAATATTTTCTCTCTATTAGTTTTTGTAGTCAGTGCATTAAAGCAAACAAATGTAATTTAAAAAAACAAAAACAAAACTTTGATGTTGGAAATAGAAAATAAAACCCTATTTCTTGTGGCATGGTTTGTCCAGGCAGAAAAATCTTATGTAATATACAAGACCATTAGTACTAATGAAACATAAGTTCAGTGAGTTTAGAGGATACAAGGTCACAATATAAACATTTGGATTTCTTACATAAATGACATCCCATTAGATATGAAATTAAATATTATTTTAAACAGTGGAAAAAAGAGACATATTTTAGAAAAAAAATACATATATATGACCTACATAGAGAAAATATATAATCACTGCTACAAAAGTTAACAAAGACAGAAATGGTGATACAAGCAATTTTCATGTACCCATGTCTTGATACAGTGAATATTTCTATTCTCCCCAAGTTGATATATAGATTTAATCATATTCTAATTGAATTTCTAGGGCCATTTTTTTGGGGGTACTGATTGAAAGTCTGATACTAAAACTTATATGGAAGTGTAGAAGTGAAAATAATCAAAATAACTTAGAAAAATAATGTAACAAAGTTGAAGAATATACATCAATAAAGTTAGTATACTAGTGGCATAAAATATGATTGATCAATATATTGATCAATATAGAAGAAGCCCCAAAACATAGCCACATATAGACATGGTTAATTGATTTTTAACAAAATGCTAAGGTGTAAGTTAGTTCAATGTAGAATTATAGATTTGAAATAATTTTGTAATGATGTACACATGAATGCACCTCCATCCTTACCTTATATTCTACATTAAAAAATGAAGTAATCCTAAATTATAAAGGTTTTAGAAAAATTATATTAAAGATCAATATCCAGATAGAGTGTAAAATTGTGAAAGCATTAAACCTCTAAGAAATTACGGTAAAGATCAAAATCTAAATATGTTTTAAAAACAAACTGATTTTATAAAACTTAAAAGTTTCTGCTCTTCTAAAGCACTGTTAAAAGAACAAAAACACAAGCCGAGACTGCAAGAAGATGCTGCGAATTAAATATCTAATAATAGATTTGCATCCAGTATACATAAATTTTAAAGGAAATCAAACCTTTCAATAGAAGTGGGCCAAATGTTTTAATGAATTTTTCACCAAAAGATTAAAACAAACACATTAATCACTTTCATTGTCATTAAGTAATTAGGAAATGTAAATTAAAATCTCACAAGATACAATACCACCCTATGACAATGGAAAACTAAGAGAAAAAAAAAGACTGACCATAATGAGAGGAGGTGAAGAAACAGGTACTCTACTGCTTTTAATAACATAAACATCACAGATACTTTGGAAAAACAAATGACAATTAATTAACTAAATTTTCAGTCCTAGTTACTGTTTTCAAAACCTTTTATTTTTATAAAGCAGTTTTAGGTTCACAGTAAAATTAAGCAAAAGGTATAAAAATTTTCCATATACACCCACTACACATAACATTCCCCATTCAACTCCCATTCAGTTCAGTTCAGTTCAGTCGCTCAGTTGTGTCTGACTCTTTGTGACCCCATGAATCGCAGCACGCCAGGCCTCCCTGTCCATCACAAACTCCCGGAGTTTACTCAAACTCATGCCCATCGAGTCGGTGATGCCATCCAGCCATCTCATCCTCTGTCGTCCCCTTCTCCTCCTGCCCCCAATCCTTCCCAGCATCAGGGTCTTTTCCAATGAGTTAGAGTTGTACATTTTTAACAATAGATGAACCTATGTTGACACGTCATAATATCTAATGTCCGTAGTTGATCTTAGTATTCATTCTTGGTGTTGTGCATTCACTCAGTTTGGATAAATATATATAATGACACATATTCACCATTATAGTATCATACAGAACATTTTTATTGCCTTAAAAATCCTCTATCCTATTGACCCCTGCCCTCCACCTCAAACTCCAACAACCACAGATCTGATTATTGTCTCCATGCAAGTGTGCATGCCAAGTCACTCAGTCATGTCAACTCTTTGTGACCCTATGGACTATAACCCACCAGGCTCCTCTGTCCATGGGAAAATTCTCCAGGCAAGAATACTGGAATGGGTTGCCATGCCCTCCTCCAGGGGATTTTCCTGACCCAGGGATTGAACCTGCTTCTCTTATGTCTCCTGCATTGGCAGGCAGGTCCTTTACCACTAGTGCCACCTGGGAAGCACTACTGTCTCCATGGTTTTACCTTTTCCAGAATATCATTTATCTGGAATCACAAAGTATAGAGCCTTTATAAATAGGCTTATTTCATTTAGCAATATGCATCTAAGTTTCCTCCAAGGTGTTTCATGATTTGACAGTTCATTTATTTTTCATACTGAATAATATTCCACTGTCTTTTGTGCCAAAGTTTACTTTTCCATTCACTTACTATAGGGTATCTTGGTTGCTTCCAAATTTTGGCAATTTTGAGTAAATCTACTATACACACCTACATGCAGGTTTTTCTGTAAATGTCAAGTTTTCAACTCTATTGGCTAAATATCATAGAGCATGACTGCTGGTGTGTGGTAACAGTATGTTTCGTTTTTGTAAGAAACCATCAAACTGTCTTCCAAAGTGGCTGCTTTCCTACCAGCAGTGAATAAGAGTTCCTTTTGCTCCACATCTTTGCCAGAATTTACTGTTGTCAGTGTCCAGAGTTTGGCTTTCTTAGTAGATGTTCAGTCTCTCATTATTGTTTTAATATGCATTGTGCTGATGATATATGCTGTGGATTATCTTTGTATATACTTATTTGTCATCTCTATATCATTTTTTATTTTTCATTTTTCTTAATTATTTTCTTGTTGAAGAATAATTGATTTACAGAATTTGGTTGTTTTCTGTCTACTTTCAACACAAATCAGCCATCAGTTAAGCTCAGTTCAGTCGTGTCCGACTCTTTGCAACCCCATGAATCGCAGCACACCAGGCCTCCCTGTCCATCACCAACTCCTGGAGTTTACTCAAACCCATGTCCGTGAGTCGGTGATGCCATCCAGCCATCTCATCCTCTGTCGTCCCCTTCTCCTTCTGCCCCCAATCCCTCCCAGCATCAGGGTCTTTTCCAATGAGTCAACTCTTCGCATCAGGTGGCCAAAGTACTGGAGTTTCAGCTTCAGCATCAGTCCTTCCAATGAACACCCAGACTGATCTCCTTTAGGATGGACTGGCTGGATCTCCTTGCAGTCCAAGAGACTCGCAAGAGTCTTCTCCAACACCACAGTTCAAAAGCATCAATTCTTCGGCACTCAGCTTTCTACACAGTCCAACTCTCACATCCATACATGACCACTGGAAAAACAATAGCCTTGATTAGATGGACCTTTGTTGGCAAAGTAATGTCTCTGCTTTGTAATATGCTATCTAGGTTGGTCATAACTTTCCTTCCAAGGAGTAAACGTCTTTTAATTTCATGGCTGCAATCACCACCTGCAGTGATTTTGGAGCCCCCAAAAATAAAGATTGACACTGTTTCCACTTTTTCCCTATCTATTTGCCATGAAGTGATGGGACCAGATGCCATGATCTTAGTTTTTTCTAGAATGTTGAGCTTTAAGCCAACTTTTTCACTCTCCTCTTTCACTTTCATCAAGAGGCTTTTTAGTTCCTCTTCACTTTCTGCCATAAGGGTGGTGTCATCTGCATATCTGAGGTTATTGATATTTCTCCCGGCAATCTTGATTTCAGCTTGTGCTTCTTCCAGCCCAGCATTTCTCATGATGTATTCTGCATATAAGTTAAATAAGCAGGGTGACAACATACAGCCTTGACATATTCCTTTTCCTATTTGGAACCAGCCTGTTGTTCCATGTTCAGTTCTAACTGTTGCTTCATGATCTGCATATAGGTTTCTCAAGAGGCAGGTCAGGTGGTCTGGTATTCCCATCTCCTTCAGTATTTTCCACAGTTTATTGTGATCCACACAGGTAAAGGCTTTGGCATAGTCAGTAAAGCAGAAATATATGTTTTTCTGGAACTCTCTTGCTTTTTCAATGATCCAGCAGATGTTGGCAATTTGACCTCTGGTTCCTCTGCCTTTTCTAAAACCAGCTTGAACATCTGGAAGTTCTCGGTTCATGTATTGCTGAAGCCTGGCTTGAAGAATTTTGAGCATTACTTTACTAGCATGTGAGATGAGTGCAATTGTGTGGTAGTTTGAGCATTCTTTGGCATTGCCTTTCTTTGGTATTGGAATGAAAACTGACCTTTTTCAGTCCTGTGGCCACTGCTGAGTTTTCCAAATTTGCTGGCATATGGAGTGCAGCACTTTCACAATGTCATCTTTCAGGATTTGAAATAGCTCAACTGGAATTCCATCACCTCCACTAGCTTTGTTCGTAGTGATGCTTTCTAAGGCCCACTTGACTTCACATTCCAGGATGTCTGAGCCATAGGTATACATATTCCCCTCTCTTTTGAACCTCCCTCCCATCTCCCTCCCCATTTCACCCTTCTAGGTTGATAGAGTGCCTGTTTCCTGAGCCATACAGCAAATCTTGTTTGCTATCTATTTTACATATGGTAATGTATGTTTCCATGTTACTTTCTCCATACATCTCACCCTCTCCTCCCTCTCCCCATGTCTGTAAGTCTATTCTTTGGTGAAGTGTCTCTTAAGGTCTTTGGCCCATTTTTTTTTTTTTTTAATCAAGTTGTCTATTGGTGTTAAGTGTTAAGAATTCCTTGTATATTTTAGCTAACAATCCTTTCTCAGATGTGTCTTTTGCAAATATTTTTTCTAGTCTATGCCTTTTCTTCTTATTCTCCTAATGATGTCTTTCAAATTATAAAGTTTCAACTGTAATTAAGTCCTGCTCATCAATTATTTCTTTTATGGATCATATCTAAGTGCTGTTTCTAAAAAGTCACTGTCATACCCAGAGTCATCTAGGTTTTTTCCTACATTATATTACAGGAGTTTTATGGTTTTCCATTTTATATTTAGGTCTGTGATGCATTTTGAGGTCATTTTTCTGAAGGAGGTAAAATCTAGGTCTAGTTTTTTTTTTTTTTTTAAACACTGTGGATGCCCAATATTCCCACACCATTAATGAAAAGACTGTTTTTGCATCCTGTAGCCCCAGTCCCTGGGACACACTTTCTCTCACCAGTTAGCCACACTACATCTTGGCCCCAGCTACCAGTGGACTGGCACCAGCCCTGGGGCCCCTGGGCCCTGCCGTCAGAGGAACTCAGGTCTGTCAAGTAGTAGACAGGTACAAGCCCCAGGAATCCCTGGACCCAGCCCTGCCCACCAGCAGGCTCAACACAGCACCAAGAGTGTTGGAGACCTTCAACAGAGACCTCGGGATCTAGTTCTGCCCATTACTAAATTCACACTAACTCTAGGATCCCCTAGTCTCAGCTCTACCTACCAGATAACTGGCACCAACACCAAGATCTGGTATCACCCACTAGTGTATAAGCACCAGTCCCCAAATCTCTTGGGCCCTGACCTTGCCTTTTAATGAGCAGACACCAGCCCCAGGAAAAGTGTAGCCTCACAGCTTTCGTTCTCAGAACTCAGCCAACACACCAAAAGGCTAACCCCTGGCTTGGAACAACCCCATTTGGACTCCCCCCCCCACCCCAGAGTTCTGGCTCTGCCACTAGCAGGCCAACACCAGCTCTAGGACACCTTGCTCCCCTCAGCCAGCAGCCCTGGAATCTACCCTACCCAACAACTAGCTGACATTAGCACTGGGAAATGTTGGGATACAGTCCTGCCTGCCAGTGATCTAGCATTACCCCTGGGATGTGAGTCCTGGCCTCACCTATTAGTAGGCCAAAATCAGCTCTGAGACACCTCAGTCTCCTCAGCCAGCTCCCCAGGATTCAGCCACACTCACCACTTCCAGGTACTAGATCCAGGGCTGATACTTGACCCTGAAATAGCCCACCCCAGAACGTGGTTCTGCCCACCATCAAGCCAATGCAAGACCCAGGACACTCTACGGTTCTGCAGCCAGATGACTACTGACTCAGTCCTACAACCCAAAAGTAAATTGTAAAATATGATGAAACAAAAAGTAATTTTTGGGTGAGGGGAATAAAAATGCAGGAATGTCAAAATTCATTCAAAATTAAGAGATCATGTAAGATATATGTCAAAAGCCATAAAGTGACTGAATGGATACAAAAATAAGACCTGTATATAGCTCCCTATAAGATATTCACTTCAAATCTAAAGATACACAAAGATTGAAAGTGATAGGGATAGAAAAAAATATGACATGCAAGTGGAAATCAAAAGAAAGTCAAGGTAGTGATACTTATATCAGAAAAAATAGGCCTTAAAACAGACTATAGTAAGAGACAAAAATAATGATCAAGGGATCAATACAAGAAGATATAACAACTGTATATATATATATATATATATATATATATCCCCAGCATATGGGCACCTAAATACACAAAGCAATTATATCTATTTTATAGATGTTCAGGTTGGATAAATTGTGTATGACATCCATTTACAGAGACATTAAGTGGAAAAATTGAGAGTCTAATTTCAAGTCTTGCTGATGGTAGAATCCAAGAAATTTATATCAAAGAATTATAGAAGGATGGGGATAAGTACAAAAAGTCTTATAATTGTCAGCTGATTTTAATCATGAATAATTATAGAACACAATTTTGAATCTGTTTATTCCTTACGCCAAAAATGATAGGGTTCAGCATAGGAGGGACCAATAAGCATATGTTGGTTAGCAGGATGTGACTGAGATGTGATATGTGTTACTAAAGTGGTGGGTGAGGAAGGAGAAAAGAGCAGTAAAATAGAAGGTGAACATGACATAAACATGGGACCTGCAATTGCTGAGGGCCTTCAATCTGGCATCTTTAGAAGGGAGACTGAAGACAGTATGGAGTATCTGTACATAAGACAAAAAGACAAATGTCACATCAGTCCCAACAGTTAAGATAATGATTGCCAAACTATACAGACTATTGATGGAAATGTCAGTCAGTCAGTTCAGTCAGTTTAGTCATGTCCAACTCTTTGCGACCCCATGGACTGCAGCATGCCAGGCTTCCCTGTTCATCACCAACTCCTGGAGTTTACTCAAACTCATGTCCATTGAGTCGGTGATGCCATCCAACCATCTCATCCTCTGTCATCCCCTTCTCCTCTTGCCTTCAATCTTCCCTGGCATCAGTGTCTTTTCAAACAAGTCAGCTCTTCACATCAGGTGGCCAAAGTACTGAGTGTAAAAATACAATTAAGCAAATTTATTCATATTTTGCATCCTCCTTGGTGGACCATCTCTGAAATTAGAAGTATTTCACTCCTCACAGTCAGTTAGTAATTTCATCAAGAACTACTAGGAATAGAGACTATCTTCTTAGCTCAGAACTGCCAGAGCATTCTACCTGATACTGTGTTCTCTTTCTATTATAGCCTAGCTGGGCAAAAGTTCTGAAAAATAATACAGCTTCTTCATATCTTAACAAAGTAAAGGGGAAATATCTATAGCATTGCTGTCACTGGAAATTACACTGACAAAATGATTATAGTCTCAGGGTAAACTCAATGAAGTAAAATCTCAATAGATATGTGTGAAAGTAATACATGGATGCATGAAGAAATAATAAGTTTTCCATACTCTGAATGATAATACTTTCTGAAATTTGTCTCTCAGATGAGCTTTGATAAGAGAACCAGCATCTTTCTATTAGTTACTCAAATGCATGATAGCCCTAAGATAATAATAAAAACATTGACAGTTACATCTAAAAGAGTATGCTCCTTGGATTTACCAGTATCCTTGGAAACATGTGACTCAGGCATTTCAGTCCACATTTTCACAGAGATATATAACTATGTCCCATGGGATATCCATTAAACCATTCTTCCTTTTTATCAAATTTAGATCACTACCATAACTAGGACACATAAACTTCTTACCATACCTAACTAGAATACATTTTGGGAAAGAAGGACCAATGAGTCCTAAATAAATCAAACCATCATCATGATTGAAAATAGTTAACAGTTTCTGTATTTTAGGGTCATAATATGTACCACAGAAAATAATAAGTCACTAACCAGTGGTCAACTGCTGATTTGTATTATAAACAGTCTTACTGGGCTCATTATTACCATTCTCAAGTTATGTAAAAAAATAAACTCACATTTTACATGAACTAAACATTCCTCCAAAGTCACATAATCAGCATGTGCCAGAGGAGAAAGTAAAATCCAGTTCCACTCCAAACCTTCACCTTTCTTCTACTACAAAAGGAAATCAAGATAAAGGAAAAAACTCATAATAAAGGCTTTCCACAGGTTTTATCATGAAGGATTTTCAGAGTACTCAGAAACAATAAGGACAGATATTCTTATTTACTCTTGTTTTATAGATGAGGTTTGATGAATAGATTAATATGACTTAGAGCAAATCAATTAATAAGTCATTAACTGTCTATTCCAACATCTTGGTTGATGTTCACTGTTAAAGTGGTGGTCAGTGTATTATTTTTTAATAAATTATTTTAAGTTCAGAGCATATATTTGCACACACTTCAGTTTGTAAAGTTGGTACCAGTAGACTGCTGTACTATAGGCCCCTAGTCATTGCCTCTCTCAGTTGTTAGATTTGAGCAAAGACGGATGAATTGACTATCTTTCAGATTAATTGTGTTATGTTGAATCAAAGCCAGGAATTTGGAGATGAATCATTTCCCATATAGAAGTCTGATTGCAGGTTTTATACCCTCACTTGGGAGCATTCTCAGGGGCTCAAACTTTACAACAGATACTTCTTTACCATCTGGGAAATATTAAGTGATGCTTGAGAGAGTTCACATTTTCTGTATCACATGATGTGAGTTGAAAACAGAATTTGATTTGAGTGAGACTGAAGTAACTTTCTGAAGAAACAGGAAAGCAGAAATAGAGTCATGGATGTAGAGAACAAATTTATGATTACTGTGGGGGGAGCAAATGGGGAAATTGGGATTGACATATATATACTACTATGTATAAAACAGATAACTAATGAGAACCAACTATATACCACAGGAAACTGTACTCAATCTGTGGTGCTCTAGATGGGAAAAAAAAATCCAATAAAGAGTGGATATATGTACACATATGGGTGATTCAATTTACTCTACAGCAGAAAGCAACAGCACTGTAAAGCAGCTATACTCCAGTGAAAATTAATTTTAAAGGTAAAGAGACTGTTTATTTACTCAAGTTGTATGCCTCTAACAACACTAGTTCAGTTAAAATTAAGGATGTAGTTATATAGGGAACTTAGCTGAGAGGGAAACACAGAAATAAAGTAGAAAACTGGATTCATGTAATACTGTCAATCTTAACATGTATGGATGCATGGTCCCCTCTCTCTGTCTCTCTTTACATCTCCAGCATTGCTACCATAGAAAAGTACCCCTAGAAAATAATTATAGTCAGGAGGTAAATTCAATGAGGTAAAGTCTAATTAAATATTTGTGAAAACAATACATGAAGGAAAAATAATCTACATAATTGCAACACTCTCTCTCTCTACATATACATAAACATATACACATACATACATATATATTTTGGTGTTTCTATGCATAAAATAGACATATATTCAAATATATGTATTCCTTAATATACATACATGTATACACACAGAATCACATGTATGTATATATACATGTGCAAACACACATACATATTTATAAAAATTCCTACACATAAAAGAAGTAAGGGGATATTATATATTTCAAGCAAAATACAGATACAACATATGTATATTTGTTTCTGCCTCTGTGTGTGACTAACAATTTGATATTCAGCATTTATTAAATGCCTCCTATATACCTGAGTTTATCTTAGATGCCTTGGAAAACAGTATTAGAAAAAATAAATACCATACTTTCTCTCAAGAACCTAGAGAACTCATGAGGATTCACATCATTAACCTTTTAAATAACATGCTATACAGAATTTCATAGTATAGAACAATATTTTAGTGAATGATTGGCATGACTTCATTAAGTTGATTAGTAAAAAAATCTTTTTAAGAGCTGACTTTTATAAAGACATACATATACATATATATATGCATATATATATGTAGGCTTTTAACAACCTATTGTCCAATGAACTTAAAAAGGCTTTTTATAAGCTTCAAATATAATAACAAACATGAATTTATATTTTTTGCAAAAATTAATGTAAAATGTTTTTATATTTTTATTACATAAACACAGATATGCTCTATAAAAATTCAAAAAGGTAAATACATCTCTACTGAAAATTACATTTAGGAATACAAAAGTTTTTAACTCTGATACAAAAGGCTACACTTATAGAAACCATCACAGATATCTAATGTTATTTTCCTAGTTTACTAAAGAAGATTATATATATTTAAAATTGGTTTTTCCCTATTTTGACTTCACTTTATTATTGTAATTATATGTATCAGAAAGAAAAAATTCATTAAATTTTAAATTCAATATGTTATATATATATATAACATCTTTCTTCCAAATCCTTCTAATGTATCATACAGCTCTATTTGTCCTTTAGCATAAAAACTTTTGGCATGAACTTTATCATGGTAGATATAGTCTACCAAAACTTACTAAAGATAGCAATATGTATTTGATGGCTGTCATTAATATTAATAGCTGAAAAAAATGTAGGGCCCCTTATTTTACATCTGGAGGAATGCTCAGAAATTTGCACATATTATCTCATCTCATTCTCATAGCTTTGTAATAAGTCAGGCACTGCTACAATCCTTTAACTACAAATGGTAAAACTGATATTGTACAATGTGCCTTCAGTTACTAAATGTATGAAGTGAAGTGAAGTGAAGTGAAGTGAAGTCTCTCAGTTGTGTCCGACTCTTTGTGACCCCATGGACTGCAGCCCACCAGGCTCCTCTGTCCATGGGATTCTCCAGGCAAGAATACTGGAGTGGGTTGCCATTTCCTTCTCCAGGGGATCTTCCTGACCCAGGGATCAAACCCAGGTCTCCCACACTGCAGGCAGACGCTTTAACCTCTGAGGCACCCACTTATCCTTCTCAAAAGATTTCAAAAAACTGAAAATGCTGGAACCCTCTCAAAGTCATTCTATGAAGCCATTATTCTGATACCAAAACTTGAGAAATACAGTAAAAAAAAAAAAAGAAAAGAAAATTATAAACCAATTTCTCTGATAAGTATAAATATATTGACCAAAATATAAGCAAATCAAACTCAACAATATATAAGGGATCATACACCACGATCAAGTGGGGCTTATTATAGAGATATAAGCATGGTTCAATATTTGAAAGAAATAAAGCAAAGCCTCAAAATGACTAAAGAAACCATAAAACTCTGAGAAGAAAATATAGGTAATTATCCTCTTTGACACTGATCATTGAAATACTTTTTTTTTGGCTATGTCAGGTAAGGGAAGCAAAATAAAACATAAACAAATGATCTAATCAAATATCCACACACTGAAAGAAACCATCAAGAAAATGAAAATACAATCTACTAAATGGAAGAAGATTATTGCAGATAGTATGTTCAATAAATTTTTAATATCCAAATATGTAAAAATGCAACTAAGTATCAAAGAAACAATCTGATTTCAATGCACAGAGAACTTGAATAGATTTTTTTTTCCCAAAGAAGAGCTAGAGATGGGAAACAAAAACATGAAAAGGTGCTCGATATCACTAATCAGGAAATGCAAATAAAAACCACAGTGAGAAATTACTTCACATAGAATGGCTATGTTCAGAAAGACAAGAAATAGCAATTGTTTGTAAGTAAGTAGAGAGAAGCAAATCCTAGTACACTGTTAGTGTGAATGCAAATTGGAGCTTGCTCCATATAAAACTGAATGAGGTTTTCCTCCAGAAATTATAAATAGAACTATCATACCATCTAAGAATTCCAGTCCTGGATATTTAATCCAAAGAAAACAAAAACACAAATTCAAAATGATATATGTATCCCAGAGTTCATAGTAAGATTATATAGTAACCAAGATACTAAAGCAACCAGAGTCACCTGAGTGTACATAATGAGAAAATGGATAAAGATGTTTATACAACACATCTATATACACACAATGGAATATTTGTCAGGCATGAAAACAATGAAATCTCATTTGCCCCAATATGGATGGTCCTGAAAGTATTATACTTAGTGAAATAAGCCAAGAGAAAGATAAATATTATTTGTCTTTACTTATATGTGGAATCTAAAAAATGAAGCCAATAAAACAGAAGCAGAGTCACAAATAAAACAGAATCAAAGAAATAAAAACAAACAACAACTAGTGGTTATCAGAGAGGAGTTCAGTGGGAAGAAGAAGCTAATGGTGAAGGGGATTGAGCAAAATAAACTATCAGTTATAAATTAAATAAATAAATTATATGGATGTAATTTATAGCAAAGGGAATATAAGCAATATTTTATAACTTTGTATGCAGTGTAATATAAACTATTGACTTACAAATCTTGCACATGTAAAACAGATATAATATTGTGCATCATCTATGCCTCAGTAAAAAAAATATGGAGGGATCATGTATAACACAATTTGAGAAAATGAATAAACAGAAGATAAACTACATAAAAGGGGTGTGACTAAGATAAAATATGAAAGGGATTCCTGGCTCCCTAGATGTAGGTGTGAAGCTAGTCACTTCAAAAAGTTTGACTTAAGGTCACAGATGCTCTCCTACCTTGAGAAATTGTCCTGGGATGTCCTTCTCAGGGGAGAAACCGACTCTACATAAAATGTTCATCTTGAGAAATCCTGGGCAGGAAGGACAGCCTGACACACAAGAGAAGGCAGAATGTTGTCCATGGGAAGACAGTCCAAGTTTAATACTTGTGAGGGATTCTCCTATAAAATGACTCAGACCAATGGGGCAGCTCAGCACTGTGGACATTGAGGAGAGTTTCTGGAGGTCACATCAGGTAGTACCACTTGCAGATATACCCTAGCTGAAATACCTGGCCCTCTTTATTTCAGGTACTGCTACAAAGAAGAGGAGCCACTCAGACATTGTATTGTGTACTTTCACTGCAGATATGAGTCTGGGTAAGTGATCAGAATCCAGAACCATGGATATCAAAGTGACCATCAGTAGAGTGACCTCTTTGAAATAGTTGCTGTATTTTATTAGTTGTAAGGCTTTAGGGATGACCTTAGTACTCTGTGCTAAAAAACAGAGATAATACTTGCTCTCTGTTTATTAATCTAGTCTTGAACCAGAATCTATAAAGATGACAGTGTTTCTCACAGTTCAAAATGAGAAACTGAGTTACAGACTCCCATTTTGTTCTGACTGAGTTGAATCTAATTTACATATTCCATGTTCCAGGATGAAAATACAGTATTTGTAAATTTATCCCAGGAAAAAGATTTTTCTGTAAATGGTTGTCAATGATGGAGCTCTAAAAGTTTTACCATTTGTTCCCTAAGTGTGATGTATATATGGAATATTATGAAGATGCCTTAAAACACAGCTCCTAAACTAATTAGATTAGGGAATTATCTTTCAATTTCAACCAGTGGTAGGATTCAGTTAATATAGTTCCTCAGAAGGGACCACATTTATACTATTTGTAAGCTATGGTGTTTTATTAGAAAATACAATATTAGCATCAAGAGTTTTACCAGAGTATAGTAATAATTTGGAATAGCTAATGTTATGAAAAATCCAGTGTCAAGGCATTTTTTAGACATCACAGATACAATGTTTTATTTCATTAGTGCTAAAGCCATATGAAGTTGATACTATGATGATCTCAGCCTCTACAGATAGAAACATGAGGCTTAGGGAATGATTTTCTAAGATCACTAGGAAGTGGGAGTTTGAAGACAAAGCTATGTTTGAGTGGGTTGAAAGGGAGTGTGCCTGAACACCAAACCAACTGAATCTTAACTAGCCACAATAGGCAGATGTGACCTGAATGAGCATTTCCACAGATCAATCCAACACCAAGTGGACATCAGTTGGCAAGAACAGTCTAGTAAGAAGATCAATCTGTTTTTCAAGATCTAAAACCATATAAATCAGGAGGCCTCCAAATTAATCCATACCTTTAAAACTTTTGAGAATAGGTGGGCATGGGGATGACTGGTTCCACTCTGAGTTCAGTTCAGTTGCTCAGTTGTGTCTCTTTGCGACCCCAGGGACCGCAGGATGCCAGGCTTCCCTGTCCACCACCAAACCCCGGAGCTTACTCAAACTCATGTCTATCGAGTCAGTGATGCCATCCAACCATCTCATCCTCTGTCGTCCCCTTCTCCTCCCACCTTCAATCTTTTCCAGCATCAGGGTCTTTTCCAATGAGCCAGTTCTTTGCATCAGGTGGCCAAAGTATTGGAGTTTCAGCTTCAGCATCAGTCCTTCCAATGAATATTCAGGACTGATTTCCTTTAGGATGGACTGGTTGGATCTCCTTACATTCCAAGGGGCTGTCAAGTCTTTTCCAACACCACAGTTCAAAAGCATCAATTCTTTGGTCCTCAGCTTTCTTTATAGTCCAACCTCTCTAACCATCCTCTGTCAATGGATAGTTGGTGTCAGGAGTACTTTGTTAATAAGTTTTGGCAATGAACTTATCTAGGCTTAAAAATATTTACATAATATTATCAGTGTATGATATAAATATTGGATATAGGGAGTTCTTAGTCCTATATATGCCACATATTTATAAACCTGAATTAGAGTTACTATAATGAAAATATTGAAACAGGTTTCTGTTCCCTGATGGTGGCAGAACAACAGAAACAATGGAGAGGATTCACTCTTCCCTCTGAATCTTGAGACAGATACTTTCACCATGGGGGTCACAAAAGTCTATACTTTTCCACATTTATGATGCTTATTGATTAAAATATGGAAATTTCCTTTTATACACATGTAATGACTTTGAGTTTCTAACTGGAATATACTTATCAGATAGTATCATCAGCACATGAGGGAATGAAGTTGAGATATAGTTGTAGAGGATGTCAAGTTATATTTTCTTCATTTTAATTGCAAGATTTTTTTTCCAGCTAAAAGCAGTCTCCTGAAATTCAGTTGACTTTACTTTGTGTACTCCCAGAAAAGTCAGAATATTTTGATTACTATAGCTGCCAAGATCCAAATATAGCTGCCAAATCCTCATGATTTTCTTTCCTTCTTCCAGTCTCACATATTCATGGGTCTGAAACCAGCTAGAGACCCCACCAATTCTAGATCAGGTGATTAATGATCTAAACTCTCAATGTCTCACTTCTTATTCTTTAAGACTGTACACGTAACTTTTTTTTTTTTTTTAATTTCAGTGATGAATACTACAGAGAATAATTCAGGGGAAATGCAAAAATCAAGAATATTTTACTAAACGTAAAATGATTTCCATAATTTTCATGACTCTATAGGATTTAAATAATTGTACAATTTTGAACAGATTTTTTATTCTTTTTAACTTTTAATTATCCCCTACTTCTACATTTATTTTAGTAAAAGCACTATTGCTCAAAAGATATCTGTAGAGAAAGACAGATATTCAAATCTAATTGAACTTGCTATATTTATAAGTTATCTGAGACAAATCCCTTAGACTCTCTTAACCTTTAGTTTGCATGTAAATCTGGTATGATAATAGCATCTACTTCATAAATTTGTTTTGAAATTTGAGTGCAAATAATTTATTTACTTGACCCTTTTTAGCATAAAGAGTTAGTCAAATAATGGAGAAAAATAGTTATTTTACATACATAAGTTGGAGAAAAATATATAATATATCCTGAAGGCTATCTCAACTGGTTCTTTCCAATTCATTAGGTCTCTGTTGTCCTGAAATAGTTTTGAATTCAATAACAGTTACTTTTAAATTTGGTTGAATGTGTTGAGGAATATGTTTGAGAAATCACGCTGCTGCTGCTGCTAAGTCATTTCAGTTGTGTCCGACTCTGTGCAACCCCATAGATGGCAGCCCACCAGGCTCCCCCGTCCCTGGGATTCTCCAGGCAAGATCACTGGAGTGGGTTGCCATTTCCTTCTCCAATGCATGAAAGTGAAAACTGAAAGTGAAGTTGCTCAGTTGTGTCCGACTCTTCGCGACCCCATGGACTGCAGCCTACCAGGCTCCTCCTTCCATGGGATTTTCCAGGCAAGAGTACTGGAGTGGGTTGCCATTGCCTTCTCCGTTGAGAAATCATAGTAAGGCATAAAATTCTATACCACTTCAAAGATAAATACTAAATTTAGGAAATCTCAGAGGTATTTGAAGAACACATCCTAGAATAAAATACTAGCATGCTGCAGGACTGTTTACTTCTCATCAAATTCGTCATTATTTAGAATAATTACATTCACCAATGGTCTTGTTGCAAGTAATTATAGTGACCATGTGGATAAAAACTGAGTATGAATAAGAAGGAGATTGTAACTAATAAAAACTAAATCCCATATAAAACAGAATATTTAGACTTAACACAGTTCATGTATTCTTTTCATTCCCAGTCTGTCCCTGATTGCTCTTAATCCCTGTGCAGCCCTGGAAGAACTATTGTCAGCACCTATTTTTTTTTTTTTTTTTGTATGCTCTAGCACTTCACAGAAATGAAATTATTTAATTAATACTCTTTAGTAACTAGTAGTAGTTGCTAACTAGGATGATTTTAGATTTGTCTATGCTGTTGGATACCTGAGCAGTCAATCCTCTCTCTCGCTTAACAGAATTTCATTATGTAAACACTTTAGATCTGATTTGTCTATTTTCCTGGTAATGAGTAGTTATGATTTTCCACTTTGGGGTTATCAATGTATAACACTGCCAAAAAACAAGTCTGTGTAAACAGTTTGTAAGTAAGTGAAATGTATGTATGAGTATGTAAAATGTAATTACTTCTGCTCTTTTTATAATGCTTTATTGACCTATGTGTCTATCACTGTGTAAATGGCCAAGACTTGAGTACAGTTTTATAAGTTTGAAATTCTATAAGAACATTGGTTTTGCTATTCTTTAACCAAAGCACTTAGAGTGTTCTTATAACCATTTTAGAATAAGCTTATATTCAAAAATGTTTTAAATTGATTTGCCAATATAGGAAGAATTGAGATCTTACCATAGTTTGGTCTTTTTAATCAATCATATGTTTATACTTTAAATTTTTTAAGTTTCCTAAATATCAGGAATTTTTTAGAACTTAAATTATAATTGATTTTCAATACTATATTACTTTTAACTGTTATATAATATTTTTAGATTATAAAAGTGATATAATATTTTTAGATTATACATTTAAAGTTATTAAAAAATAATGTTTATTCCCATGTTCTATACAATGTACCCTTGTTGTTTACCTATTTTATACATAATAGTAAATATTACTTAAGTGCGCACCCTATCTATCCTTCCCTCTCCCCACTGGTAACCAACAGCTTGCTTTCTGCATCAATAAGTCTGTTCTGGTTTTATCATATAAATTTGCTTGGATTTTTTTCAGATGCAACACATAACTAAAAACATGAGTATTTGTCTTTCAATGACTTATTTCACTAAGCATAAAATACTCTAGATGTATGCACCTGGTTGCAATTGGTAGAATTTCATTCTTTTTATGGCTGAGTATTATTCCATTGTGCATTATTAACACATCTTATTTATACATTCATTTGTAAATGGGCACTTGGGTTGCTTCTACTTCATGGCTATTGCATGTAACACTGCTATGAACACTGATGTAATGTATCTTCTCAAATTAGTGTTTTGATTTTTTTTATATACACAGGAAGGAAGTTACTGTTCACATGGTAGTTCTATTTTTATTTTTTGGTGCATTTTCATGCTGTTATCCACAGTGGCTGCACCAATTTGCAAGCACCTCAACAGTACACCTGAGTTCCCTTTTCTAGGCATGGTAGTCAACATTTGCTATTTGTGTACATTTTGATAGCTATTCTGACAGGTATGATGTGATATTTCATTATGGTTTTGATCTGCATTTCTCTAACTGGACAGCTACATGAAAAATAATGAGGTTATAACATTTTCTCACATCATATAAAAAAGTAAATGCAAAATTAAAGACCAACATGTAATACCTAAAACAATAAAACCACTAGCAGAGAATATAGGCAGAACACTCAGACATAAATCATAGATACAATTTTTTGGATCTGTCTCCTAAGGTAAAAGAAATGAAAGCAAAAATAAACAAAGTGGACCTCAGTAAACTAAAAAATTTTACAAAGGAAAGGAAAACAATGACAAAAGAAAAAGACAATCTACTGAATGGGGAACACTTCTGTTGTATTTGTATAAGTGCCTAATACTAAGTACTCTATGTTTCCAATGGCTTTGTAAGTGGTATTATGAGTTTCTATGAAATTTTATTTTAAAATTTTAATTTCCAATTGTTTCCTAAGAGAACATATAAAAAAGTGTTGAATGTTATACTAGAGAAGTTACTGAGATAAATGACTGGCTCTAACACTTTGATTTTTTCTGTAAATGTTCATGTCATTTGTGAATAGGAAAGTTGACATCTTTCATTCCATCATCTTACTTCTTAACTTCTTATCTTATATTTTACTGACATCATCTTACTTCTTCTTTCTTGACATATGTACCTCACTAGAATCTAGAGTAAAATACTAAATATAATCAAGGCTATTTTATATTCTTGCCTCACACCAAATCCTAGGGACAAACCTTAACTGTATTACCATTGAGTATGATATTAGCCGGAGGTTTCTCATAGATTCCTTTCACCTAATTGAGTAAGTTTTATTTTTTGCCTAGTTTGCTGAGTGCTTTTTATTTTTTTTTTAATTAACATACAGGGGTGCTGAATTTAATCAATCAATTTTCTATCTCCTTTACAATGATCATGTTTTCAAATTATTTTTGTGATGAATAACAACTTTTCCCTATAAAAGTAGAAAAATATTAATATTCAATGCATTAAACATGGCATTGATACTAGCATATACAGAAGAAATTTTCACAACATAATGAGCTGCAATATAATCATAAATCACAATACTACACTAACATCAGAAAAGTCTGTCTCTAACTTCCAAGATATCCATGGAATACTAAATGATATTGGCAATAATAGATAATAATTAAAAGACACTTGCTCCTTGGAAGAAAAGTTATGATTAACATAGACAGCATATTAAAAAGCAGAGACACTACTTTGCTAACAAAGGTCCGTCAAGGCTATGATATTTCCAGTAGTCATATACGGATGTGAGAGTTGGACTATAAAGAAAGCTGAGTGCCAAAGAATTGATGCTTTTAAACTGTGGTGTTGGAGAAGACTCTTGAGAGTCCCTAGGACTGCAAAGAGATACAACCAGTCCATCCTAAAGGACATCAATCCTGAGTATTCATTGGAAGGACTTATGCTGAAGCTGAAACTCCAAAACTTTGGCTATTTGATGTGAAGAACTGACTCCTTGGAAAAGACCCTGATGCTGGTAAAGATTGAAGGCGGGAGGAGAAGGGGACTACAGAGGATGAGTTTGCTGGATGGCATCACCGACTCAACAGACATGAGTCTGAGTAGGCTCCAGGAGTTGGTGATGAACAGGGAAGCTTGGCGTGCTGCAGTCCATGGGTTTGCAAAGAGTTGAACATGACTGAGCAACTGAACTGAACTGAACTGAACTGAATATCTATGAGAGAATTGTACTAAAATATATTTCGATTATGTTTTTAAGAACTCTGTTGGTATTGTATTGTGGTTTTGACATACAACTACTATATATCCCCTCATGTCTCCCCAGAAATACTGAAGAAGACAGCAGAGCATGCTCCAAGAAGTTTCAGCAGAATGTCCTTTCTTAATGACACCACCTCGCACCCTTCTGCCTTCCTTCTGCTGGGTGTACCTGGTCTGGAAGATTTCCATATATGGATTGCTTTCCCTTTCTTTGTTGTTTATCTGATAGCCCTTGTAGGGAATGTCACAATCCTGTTTGTAATCAAGACGGACCAGAGTCTTCATCAACCCATGTTCTACTTCCTGGCTCTTCTCTCCTTTATTGATCTAGGTCTGTCCACTTCTACCATACCCAAAATGCTGGCCATCTTCTGGTTCAACCATAGGAAGGTAAGCTTTGAAGCCTGCCTAATCCAAATGTTCTTTATCCACACCTACACTGGCATGGAATCTGGTGTACTCCTGGCCATGGCAGTTGACCGCTTTGTTGCCATCTGTTATCCACTGAGGTATACCACTATCCTCACCAACAAAACGGTAGCCATCATGGCCTCTGTTGCAGTGGTGAGGCCAGTCCTCCTTGCCATCCCCTTTTGTCCTCTTCTCAAAAGACTTCCTTTCTGTGGACACTACATTATTCCTCATACCTATTGTGAGCATATGGGAATTGCTCGTCTAGCCTGTGCTAACATAAGAGTCAACATCATCTATGGCTTATTTACCATTGCTACCCTGATCTTTGACTTGCTCCTCATTGCCCTCTCCTATGTTCAGATCCTACAAACTGTTTTCCACCTTCCTTCTAGGGATGCCAGACTCAAAGCACTCAGCACATGTGGTTCACATGTCTGTGTCATCTTAGCCTTTTACACACCAGCATTTTTCTCCTTTATGACACACAGATTTGGTAGAAATATTCCTCATTACATTCATATCCTCCTGGCCAATTTGTATGTGGTTGTTCCTCCTTGTTTAAATCCAGTCATTTATGGGGTCAGGACAAAGCAAATTTGGAACAGAGTTGTGAGAATATTTGTCAAGAAAGAGGGACCTAATATATTAGAAAGTTGAAAACTTCTAGCTGGCTAACTTTTATCTCATACTTCTCTCAGAGTACCAACTGAAACTATGAAAAGGTTAGTCAGGAATTACTTTGGCCTTTATTAGAGTCTTTTAAGTGTATAACTCAGTGGTTCCATTTCATAATTTATATATTATTTTTTATTGAAGGATAATTGCTTTACAGAATTTTATTGTTTTCTGTCAAACCTTAACATGAATCAGCCATAGGTATACATATAACCATTCCCTTTTGAACCTCCCTCCCATCTCCCCCCCCATCCCACCCCTCTGGGTTGATACAGAGCCCCTGTTTGAGTTTCCTGAGTCATACAACAAATTCCTGTTGGCTATCTATTTTACATATGGTTTCCATGTTACTCTTTTCATACATCTCACCCTCTCCTCCCCTCTCCCCATGTCCATAATTCTATTCTCTGTCTGTTTCTCCATTGCTGCCCTATAAATAAATTCTTCAGTACCATTTTTCTAGATTCTGTATATATATGCATTAGAATATGATATTTATCTTTCTCTTTCTGACTTACTTCACTCTGTATAATAGGCTCTAGGTTTATCCACCTCATTAGGACTGACTCAAATGCACTCTTTTTATGGCTGAGTAATATTCCATTGTGTATATGTACCACAACTTCTTTATCCATTCATTTGTCAATGGACATCTAGGTTGCTTTCATGTTCTAGCTGTTGTAAATAGTGCTGCAATGAACAATGGGGTACATAAGTTTTCTTCAATTTTGGTTTCCTCGGGGTATATGCCTAGGAGTGGGATTGCTGGGTCATATTGTGGTTTTATTCCTAGTT
The DNA here is from genome assembly GCF_023699985.2 of Odocoileus virginianus. NCBI lineage: Eukaryota > Metazoa > Chordata > Mammalia > Artiodactyla > Cervidae > Odocoileus > Odocoileus virginianus. The sequence continues at coordinate 177,450 of NW_027224347.1, read as the reverse complement.
TTTTAAGGAATATCCATACCGTCTTCCACAGTGGCTGTATCAATTTATATTCCCACCAACAGTGCAAGAGCATTTCCTTTTCTCCACACCCTCTCCAGCATTTATTGTTTATAGACTTTTTGATGATGGCCATTCTGACTGGTGTGAGGTGATACCTCACTGTAGTTTTGATTTGCATTTCTCTAATAATGAGCAATGTTGAGCATCTTTTCATGTGTTTATTAGCCATCTGTATGTCTTCTTTGGAGAAATGTCTGTTTAGGTCTTTTCCCCACTTTTTGATTGGGTTGTTTGTTTTCCTAGTATTGAGTTGTATGTGCTGCTTATATATTTTGGAAATTAATCCTTTGTCAGTTGTTTCATTTACTATCATTTTTCCCCATTCCAAGGGTAGTCTATTCAACTTGCTTATAGTTTCCTTGCAGTGCAAAAGCCTTTAAGTTTAATCAGGTCCCACTTGTTTACTTTTGTTTTTATTTCCATTACTATAGGTGGTGGGTCAGAGAGGATCTTGCATTATTTTGTGTCATCGAGTGTTCTGCCTATGTTTTCCTCTAAGAGTTTTATAGTTTCTGGTCTTACATTTAGGTCTTTAATCCATTTTGAGTTTATCTTTGTGTATGGTGTTAGGAAGTGTTCTAATTTCATTCTTTCACATGTAGCTGTCCAGTTTTCCCAGCACCATTTATTGAAGAGGCTGTCTTTGCCCCATTGCATATTCTTGTCTCCTTTGTGAAAATAAGGTATTCATAGGTGCATGGGTTTATTTCTGGGCTTTCTATCTTGTTCCATTGGTCTATATTTCTGTTTTTGTGCCAGTACCATACTGTCTTGATGACTGTAGCTTTGCAGTATAATCTGAAGTCAGGAAGGTTGATTCCTCCAGTTCCATTCTTCTTTCTCAAGACTGCTTTGGCTATTTGGGGTCTTTGTGTTTCCATGTGGATTTTGAATTTTTTTGTTCTAGTTCTGTGAAAAATGCCATTGGTAATTTGATAGGGATCACATTGAATCTGTAGATTGCATTTGGTAGTATAGTCATTTTCACAATACTGATTCTTCCTACCCAGGAACATGGAATATCTCTCCATCTGTTTATGTCATCTTTGATTTCTTTCATTAGTGTCTTATAATTTTCTGTGTACAGTTCTTTTGTCTCCTTAGGTAAGTTTATTCCTGGATATTTAATTATTTTTGTTGCAATGATGAATGGAATTGATTCCTTAATTTTGTTTCTGATGTTTCATTGTTAGTATACAGAAATGCAAGTGATTTCTTTGTATTGATTTTGTATCCTGAAACTTTGCTAAATTCACTGATTAGCTCTAGTAATTTTCTGATACTATCTTTAAGGTTTTCTATGTACAGTATCATGTCATCTGCAAACAGTGAGAGCCTTACTTCTTTCTGATCTGGATTCCTTTTATTTCTTTTTCTTCTCTGATTGCTGTAACGCTAGGACTTCCAAAACTATGCTGAATAATAGTGGTGAAAGTGGACACCCTTGTCTTGTTCCTGATCTTAGGGGGATGCTTTCAGTTTTTCACCATTGAGAATAATGTTTGCTGTAGGCTTATCATAATTGACTTCTACTATGTAGAGGTAGGTTCCTTTTATGCCCATTTTTTGAAGAGTTTTTTAATCATAAATGGGTACTGAATTTTGTCAAGGGCTTTTTCTGCATCTATTGAGATTACCATATGGTTTTTATCTTTCAATTTTTTAATATGGTGTATCACATTGATTGATTTGCATATATTAAAGAACTCTTGCATCCCTGGAATAAACCCAACTCGATTATAGTGTATGAGTTTTTTGATGTGTTGCTGAATTCTGCTTGCTAAAATTTTGTTGAGGATCTTTGCATCTATGTTCTTCACTGATATTGGCCTGTAGTTTTCTTTTTGTGTGTTGTCTCATCTGGTTTTGGTATCAGGGTGATGGTGGCCTCAGCAGAATGAGCTTGGAAGTGTTCCTTCCTCTGCAGTTCTTTGAAAGAGTTTTAGAAGGATAGGCATTCACTCTTCTCTAAATGCTTGATAGACTTCTCCTGTGAAGCCATTTGGTCCTAGGCTTTTGTTTTTTTGGGAGATTTTTTATCACAGTTTTCATTTCAGTGCTTGTAACTGGGTTGTTCATGATTCCTATTTCTTCCTGGTTCAGTCTTGGAAGGTTGAATTTTTGTAAGAATCTGTCCATTTCTTCCATGTTATCCATTTTATTGCCATATGGTTGTTCATAACAGTCTCTTATAATCCTTTGTATTTCTGCATTGTCTGTTGTAACCTCTCCTTTTTCATTTCTAATTTTGTTGATTTGATTGCTTTCTCTCCCTTTCTTGATGAGTCTGGCTAAAGGCTTTTCAATGTTGTTTATCTTCTTTTTTACTTTTTTTCATGTTTTTACTTTTAATCACGTTTAACATTGTTTCTTTCATTTCTTTGTCATTTATTGCTGCTCGACTCTTTATGATTTCTTTTCTTCTACTATTTTCGTTGTTGTTGTTCTTTTTCCAGTTTTTTAGACGTAAAGTTAGGTTGTCTATTTGATGTTTTTCTTATTTCTTGAGGTAGGATTCTATTGCTATAAACTTCCCTCTTTATAACTGCTTTTGCTGCATACCACAGTTTTTGAGTTGTCGTGTTTTCATTGTCATTTGTTTCTAGAAATGTTTTGATTTCCCTTTTGATTTCTTCAGTAACTTGTTGGTTATTTAGAAATGTGTTGTTTAATCTCCATGTGTTTGTGTTTCTTACAGCTTTTTTCTTGTAATTGATATCTAGTCTCATAGCATTGTGGTCAGAGAAGATGCTTGATATGATTTCAATTTTCTCAAATTTACTGAGGTTTGATTTGTGACCCAAGATGTGGTCTACCCTGGAGAATGTTCCATATGCACTGGAGAAGAGGAATATTCTTCTGCATTTGGATGGAATGTCCTGAAGATATCAATGAGATTCATTTCATCTAATGCATCAATTAAGGCTTATACTTCCTTATTAATTTTCTGTTTTTATGATCTGTCCATTGGTATGAGTGGGGTGTTAAAGTCTCCTACTACTATTGTGTTACTGTCAGTTTCTCCTTTTATATCTGTTAGTATTTATCTTATGTATTGAGATACTCCTATGTTGGGTGCATAGATATTTACAATTGTTATGTCTTCCTCTTGGATTGATCCCTTGATCATTATGTAGTGTCCTTCCTTATCTCTTGTAATATTCTTTATTTTAAGGTCTATTTTGTCTGATATGAGGATTGCTACTTCAGCTTTCTTTTGCTTCCCATTTGCATGGAATATATTTTTCCATCCTTTCACTTTCAGTCTATATGCGTCTTTAGGTCTGAAGTGGGTTCAGCATATATAGATAGCATATATATGGATCTTGTTTTTGTATCCATTCAGCCAGTCTGTGTCTTTTGGTTGGAGCATTTAGTCCATTTACATTTAAAGTAATTATTGATATATATGTTCCTATAGCCATTTTCTCAATTATTTGGGGTTGCTTTTGTACATCTTTTTTCTTCTCTTGTATTTCATGATTATATAAGTACTTTTAACATTTGTTGTAAAGCTGGTTTTGTGGTAATGAATTCTCTTAACTTTTGCTTGTCTGAAAAGCTTTTTATTTCTTCATCAATTTTGAATGAAATCTTTGCCAGGTACAGTAATCTTGGTTATAGATTTTTCCCTTTCAGTACTTTAAATATATCCTGCCATTCCCTTCTGGCCTGTAGAGTTTCTGCTGAAAGATCAGCTGTTAAGTGTATGGGGTTTCCCTTGTATGTTACTTGTTGCTTCTCCCTTGCTGCTTTTAATATTCTTTCTTTGTGTTTAGTCTTTGTTAGCTTGATTAGTATGTGTCTTGGCGTGTGTTTCTCCTTGGGTTTATCCTTGGGGCTCTTTGTGCCTCTTGGACTTGACTATTTCCTTTTCCATGTTGGGGAAATTTTCAACTATAATCTCTTCAAAATTTTTCTCATACCCTTTCTTTTTCTCTTCTTCTTCTGGGACCCCTATAATTCAAATGTTGGTGTGTTTGATATTGTCCCAGAGGTCTCTGAGACTGTCCTCAGTTCTTTTCATTCTTTTTACTTTATTCTGCTCTTCAGAAGTTATTTTCAACATTTTATCTTCCATCTTACGGATTTGCTTTTCTGTTTCAGATATTCTGCTATTGAATCCTTCTAGAGTATTTTTCATTTCAGTAATTGTGTTGTTTTTGTATGCTTATTCTTTAATTCTTCTAGGTCTTTGTTAATTGATTCATGCATTTTCTCCATTCTGTTTTCAAGGTTTTGGAACATCTTTACTATCATTATTCTGAATTCTTTTTCAGGTAGTTTGTCTATTTCCTCTTCATTTATTTGGACTTCTGTATTTCTAGCTTGTTCCTTCATTTGTGTAGCATTTCTTGCCCTTTTTATTATTATTATTATTTATCTTATTGTGTTTGAGGACAAATTTTCCCAGGTTTTAAGGTTGACTTCGTTCTTTTTTTTGGTTTCTGTCCTCCTAAGGTTGATCCAGTTGTTTGTGTAAACTCCATATATGATAAGATTTGTGCTGAGTTTTTTTTTTTTTTTCCCACTTGTTTTTGTTTTTCCTCTGATGGGCAAGGCTGAGTGAGGTGGTAATCCTGTTTGCTGATGATTGGGTTTGTATTTTTGTTTTGTTTGTTGTTTAGATGAGGCATCCTGCACAGGGTGCTACTGGTGGTTGGGTGATGTCTGGTCTTGTATTCAAGTGGTTTCCTTTGTGTGAGTTCTCACTATTTGATATTCCCTAGGGTTAGTTCTCTGGTAGTCTAGGGTCTTGGAGTCAGTGCTCCCACTCCAAAGGCTCAGGGCTTGATCTCTGGTCAGGAATGAAGATTCCACAAGTGGTTTGTTATGGCATTGAGATAAAACAAATATCCAAAAATGAGAAGCCAAAGATGAACCCCAGACAAATGGCATTTACAAAATCAGGCAAATAATAATTAAAATAATGGAATATACACATATACATATACACCCATGAGTGAAATCAAAACAGTCCAACAAAAATAAAGTACAGTAGACAGATCCAGCAAACAAAGGAAATCAAAAATTATATTTATCAGTTAAGAACAAAACTAACTAAAGCACAAACTGGAAAACAAAACTAAAGCAAGTTGTCAACTGGGGGAAAAGGCAATGAATATGAAAACAAAACTAACAAATATGTTGAGAGGAAAGAAAAGAAAGAATAGATATGCAAAGTTAAATAGAGGTAGATGAAGAAGATTTATATACATTAAAGATTAACTGCAAGGGGAAAAGAACAGTAGGAAAGGCAAACAAAGGAATAAATGTAGAAAAAATATAATAGGTTTTAAAAAGTTAAAAATTAAAATTATAAAAAAGAGAAAAGAAAAAAAATGGAAGAAGAAAGGTGAAAGGAAGAAAAACAAAAGAAAACTACACAGAACTGCAAAAGCCCAAGTAGAGACAGAGGTTTATAACAATAAAAAATGTGACTGAATATACACATATACATATCCATACAGTACAACAAAAATAAAGCACAATAGATTGACCCAGAGTACAAAAATTATATCTACCAGAACAAAACTAACTAAAGCACAAACTGGAAAACAAAACTAAAGCAAGGTGCCAATTGGGAATAAAGCAATGAAAATAAAACTAACAAATATGTTGAGAGGAAAGGAAAGAAAGAAAAGAAAGAATAGATATGCAAAAAGTTAAATAGAGGTAGATAAAGAAGATTTATATACATTAAAGATTAACTGCAAGGGGAAAAGAACAGTAGGAAAAGCAAACAAAGGAATAAATGTAGAAAAAATAATAATAGGTTTTAAAAATTAAAATTAAAAAAAGAGAAAAGAAAAAAAGGAAAACTCCACAGAACTGCAAAAGCCCAATGTAGAGGCAGAGGTTTATAACAACAATAAAAAATGTGACTGAGGGGGGAAAAAAAAAAAAAAAGCTCAAAAGCTTAATTAGATTTCATAGTGCCAATAAAATTGACAACTACAACGGGGGGGGGGGGGGGGAAGAAAGAAAAAAAAAAAAATCCAAAGGACACTATAGAACAAGTCAAAACATAAGAATAATAAATGCTTTTCTTGAGTCACTGCTGTCACTGCTGGGAGTCACAGTCCATCTCACCTCCCTAGGATGCCCTCCAACCCTGTGCTGATCTCTGGACCTGCTATGGGGGCAGCTCAGGTTCTCACTGGGTCCTGCTCCAGTGTGTTCTTGCCTCCAATGTCTACAGCTATCAGAATTAGTGTGCTTTCTTTTGTGGGAGCTCTCAATGCCCTTTTATACATTCCATAGATACAGTCTGCCTAGTTTATCATGTGAATTTAACCTGCAGCTTGTACAGCTGGTGGGAAGGTTTGGGGTCTTCTTCCTTAGCCACACTGCCTCTGGGTTTCAATTGTGGTTTATTTCCACTTCTGCATGTGGGTTGTCCACTGGGGTTTTGCTCATGAGGCTGCCCTGGAGGACTTGGGTCTGCCCTGTGAGAGCCAGGGATGGATGTGGTGCAGCTCCTTGGGTTGCAGGGGTTCTGGAGGCACCAGATACTCAGGGGAGTTGATGGCTAGGACAGCAGGAAATACAGTTTTCTAGAAGGGTATGGCAACCAGTACTGGCCAATACACTCCAATATTCTTGTCTGGAAAACCCCTCCCTGCGTGGATATACTTAAGACTTTTATTGCCTGTGGCAGTTCTGCCCCAGTGAGAGTTGAGCATGAAGGTGGCACAGCTGCTTGGCTTGTGGGGACCCTGGAAGCGCCAAATGTGCAGGGACATGGACTGCCTCCGCCACAGGAGTTATGGCCCTATCAGAGTCTTTCTGCGAGCCTCTTGTAGCTGGCGATTACAAGGCCTCTCTGGCCAGTGTTCCCCGTAGTTCCGCCCGCTCAGGCACTTAGAGGGCTCCCCTGCCTGGGGTCCTTCTCTGTTGTTCAGCACATAAGGCACTTAAAGGGGCACCTGGGTGGGGTCCTCTCTGTAGCTCGGGTGCATCATGTGTTTGATGGACCAGCCCCTCCATTGTTCAGCTACTGATGGTGACGTGTGGAGACAGAGAATATGGTGATGGTTCCACCCGCTCTGTGTGACTCAGCATTATTGCCTTGCTCCCATGGCTGCCCAGCTTTCTTCAACAGGCATTTCCCACCATAATCTCTTCCCTCACATCCCCTCAATCCATCTCTCTGCAGTCAACAGCAGCCCTCGCCCTGGGATTGCTCCACAATCCCTAAACTCCAGCTCCCAGCCACTGTGCTTTTTGGTGACCTACATCCCTGTCCCTGTCCCTGTCTGAGGCACTATGTATGGCTGCAGCAAGGACTGTCTGATTCTCTTTCCATTTAGGCTGCCACACGTGAGCTGTTTCTATCTTAAATGTTTCTCCTCTGACTCAGACAATTGCCCTGATGTGGGGATCAGACCCCTGCTTCAGTTCCCCCACCCACTGAGGGCAGGTCCAGTCCTACTAACACTCCTGTTTTTCCCCCTAGTTCCTTTGTCCTACCAAGTTTTGCGTGGTTCTATATATTATTTCCCACTGGTCAGGTATTCCTATCCGCTCTCAGCTGGTGTTCAGCATGCACGTCTGCGTCTGAAAGTGTATTCCTGATGTACCTGTGGAGAGAGAGGTACTCCATATCCACCTACTTTGCCATCTTGTTCCTGAAATTTGTATTTTGACTTGCAATTGATTATTCTACTTTTTGTCACTGAAGGTGACTGAAGAAGAGTGGGACTAAGCAAAAAATGTAATGGAATTCCTGAATATGTGATGACAATGTTGTTCTCTATGTCAATAGTAAAATCTATGTACAGGTTTGTTAAAAAGTTAAGATTCTGACTGCATGAAATTCATCATGTTTTGACTCATGCATACATGTTTTGGAATTTGTCCTTCGACTACCTATTTTTATGCCAATATTATTTCCATCTAGATGACAGTTGTTAGTTTCATTCAAAGGGTTATTGCAGTCTCATGTCACTTAAAATAGCTTAAGCATAAAGTATTCATCAAGACATATTATACAAAATACATATAAAGATAAGACTTACATAGAGAAAACTAATAATCATTTTTGAGGGCAATTTTAAAAGATATACCTAAGTGTAGAGATATACAATCATCATATATCCAAAGTCTTGTTATTGTGAATATTTCTATTCTAAGTACCTATTTACATATATGCACCTATTTTTTCTTGGAAGAAAACTATAACAAACCTCGACAGCATATTAAAAAGAAGAAATGTTACTTTGCTGACAAAAGTCGATATAGTCAAAGCTATGGTTTTTCCAGTAGTCATGTATGGATATGAGAGTTGGCCCATAAAGAAAGCTGAGTGCCAAAAAATGGATACTTCTGAATACAGGAGGAGAAGGGGACAACAGAGAATGAGACAGTTGGATGGCATCACTGACTCGATGGGCATGAGTTTGAGCAAGCTCCGGGAGTTGGTTGGTGATGGACAGGGAAGCTTGGCGTGCTGCAGTCCATTGGGTTGCAAAGAGTCAGACATGACTGAGAAACTGAACTGAACTGAACTGATTATGGTTATGTCATAAAGCCACTCTATTTTCAACATGAAATATAGCTTATAATGACAACAACAACATTATCATTTACATGTGACAGTTACCCCTTAATTGCATCTTGAATTTCATTGTCCATAAAGGGAGAAAGGGAAACCAAAACAAGAGTTTGTCTTTACAATAGGTAGTAGTGTGTGCTTAGAAGATATGCTGTGTAAATTTTTGATACCAAACTTAGATTAAAAGGGATCTTACACATCATACCCACCTATTGTATAGGTGAGGGTTAAATTTCTTAATTGTATCATTCTGAGTACAATCAAAAACCACTGAGACTTGGGCACAAAGGTCAGAACTACTTCTAGTACTGCTTTTTTCATCCACTGCAGTGTTAAAACAAGTACAGAGACATACAGAAGTTAAATGTACGGTGGCCCAGAGAATATGGCATTTCAACTACTTCAGCTAATTCTATGGGTTTATTTTTTGGTTTGGTACTGAATTACTCAGGTTCAAATTTGGAATGTCATCAGTTGAGTTTTCCACTGTATCTTAAACTTACTACTTGAGTAGAACTGGTTAGAGAATGTAGATTTTCTCCCTATTATTGAAAAAAAAATATGTTTTATTTCAGGCCTAATAATAAATAAGATAGCAAAAATGTTTGTCATTGGGGACTCTTCTATTATACATCACCCACTCTATTTTCAATAATTATACAAGCAATAAGAGTAGCCAATATTTGTGATGTGCTTACTATGACTCAGATACTATAACTAGCACTACAATTCTATCAGTGATTGATACCTAATGGAGGTGAAGCTGATCTTTAGGGAATATCTTGAAAATTTCTCTTTGTGTTTTGTTATTGACATCAAAGTATTTAAGAAACACTACTGGATTTAGTGACTACAAACCAGAAAGAAATCTCCAATACATAGAATAATTTCTCCCAACTTCCCACCCTCCACAAAATGTCCTGTATATGAGAAATTTCAGATATGCAACTGGATATTGTGTAGTTAAAAAAACAAAAGCCTATAAAATATTCTGAATACAGAATTTCACCTTGCTTGTATTTGCTGTTATGAATGTAGACTTTTTTCACTTTGCTTTACTAATAATCAGAAATTACTTTTGTGTGGTTTTAACAAGCAAATATATACTTGACATTAAAGAAATATAACTATTCGAAAGAAATGATGTATACTGTTAAGACAATTATCAGAAGTTATTAAGTATTTTTGAAAATTACACCACCAAAAGCAACAATAACATTTCTCATGGTGTCTGAGTAAGCAGTGAAATACACCAAGATTCACTTTCATATTTACAGTTATTCTATGCATAGGTAAAATGGCTAATTATTATATTACCTAGTGTTGTCATACACAAGTATATATGTTGCTAGTTTTACATTTATATTACTACTTGGGTATTAAGTATTCTTTTAAATGTAACCATATTTGATTAAGGAGGATAGAGTAGATATTAGAAAACTTTTGTTACATAAAGGAGAATTTAGACTGAGGTTTATTCCTCTAGCACAGATAAACCTCACTCTAAATCTTACACCTCAGACAACATAAGGTTTTGGAAAAAATTTTAGGAGAAAATCTTTACAACCCAAAGTTAGCCAATAAATTTCTTAGATATGACACCAAAACCCTGGTACATACAAGAAAAGAACATATATTGAACCTGATTAAAATTAAAATTATTTTGATATAAACTGGCATAGCTTAACAAGTCCCAAAGACTATACCAAATACTAGCTTGGAAAGAAAAATAATAAAAATTAAACACTTTGCTTTAGTTTTTTACTTTCTATGTATCTTTGATATTTGCTAATCTCACTGAATTAAATATACTTATCAAGCTTTCTAGCTTGTATGAATCCAAGATTTAGCTGAAGTTTTTCACTTCAAGGTAATGCTGATTCATTTTCAACATTTCCTGTTTAATAAAACCCTTATCTCTGTTGATTATCTGGGGACTCACAAACTTTGCAAAGTTGAACACATTTGATTGTTAAAAATTTAAGAAATCCTTCCCTGATTCTTTTGGTTTTAACACCATAAATAATAGGATTCATCATGGGTGGAATAAGAAGGTATATATTGGCTATAAAAATGTGGACAGGTGGAGCAATGTGGTGACCAAACCTATGAGTGAGAAAAGAGAAAAAAGCTGGTGTATAAAACACCAAGATGACCCATACATGGGAGACACAGGTACTTAAGGTCTTGAGGCGGGCAGCTTTGGATGGGAGATTGAAGACTGTGAGAAGAATAAGGACATAAGAACAGATGATCGGTATGAAATCCAATCCTCCTGTCAGGAATGCCACAATTACGCTGTAGGCTCTACGAATCCTGGTCTCAGAGCAAACCAGCTTTATCAGGGCCATAAACTCACAGTAAGTATGGGAGATGACATTAGTTTTGCAGTAGGAAAGCCATCTCAGTAGAAAGGGATGTGGACTGAGAAGTACAGCTCCTCTGAAGACAATAAGCAAACCCAAGCCTACAATCACTTCAGGTGTTAAGATAGTGGAATGTCTTAGGGGGTGGCAGATAGCTACAAATCGGTCAAAAGCCATGGCCAAGATAAATCCAGATTCCATAGTAGATAGAGAATGGATAAAATACATTTGAGTAAGGCAGGCTTCAAAGTAGATCTCTCTGTCATTGAACCAGAAGAGACTGAGTATCTTGGGAAGTGTAGAAGAAGTAAGCATCAAATCAGCAACTGACAGCATGCATAGAAAGAAGTACATAGGTTCGTGCAGTTTGCGATCTGTCTTGATAATTAATAAAAGAGCAACATTTCCCATCAGTGACAATAGGTAGACCAGACAGAAGGGGATGGAGATCCATAGGTGGGCATCCTCCAATCCTGGAATGCCAAGTAGCAGGAAGGTGGTAAGTTGAAGGTTGCTCCTGTTGTGGTCTAGCATTATCCAAAAAATGAGTATGCCATGATCCTATCCAAATTAAAAATCACAAAGATTACGAAAACATGAAGACACATTTTTTTTTCATTCTTATGTGTTGGAAAAGACACTGACATCCAGTAACATACAACTGGTTATTGAAGGATTTCTTCAGTAATACAATATTTCAATTCATCAAATGCATGGAACTGTGCTTTTGGGCAGACAAAAAAAAAATTGTACAATGGTATTCTCTTTCCTTTTTTCTATCTCCCTTGACTTTTTTTCAGAAGTGTCCAGTTAGCTAGATACATTTTAATCATAGTATAGCACTACAGTGTTAATAACTGATATATTGGTAAAAATGGAGATGTAACTTTCTACCATTTTAAACAGTCAAAAGAGTAAAAGCCCAGCCGTCATGGATGAGATCAGACATTTGTATATTTAACTTTTCTTACCACATTCCCAATGATAGGGCTTGTAGATAAAAGGAAAAGGAGACTTGAGAAATACTAAAGGACAACTGGGGGCAATGAAGTGATGTGAATAAAAATGATCTTATATTGAAAAGCAAGTCACTGAATTGATAAATTTCATGATTTCATAAAATCATCCAAACTGAATGGTTAGAAAAAATTATTTCACAAAGATAAGCCAATAGAGAAAATGACTATGTCTAGAAAACATTGGTGCTCAGGTTACTAGATGTTTGTGCTCTACTGCAAATGACCAAGTCAAATTCTTCCCGAAGATGTATAATATATTCTTGTCATACAATACACATGATGTTGATTTTTTGCTTTCCAAGTAAAATCATTACTTCTTTAACATTTAATTAAAAAAAATATATTGGAGTATAGTTGATTTACAATGTTGTGTTAGTTTCTGCTGTATAGCAAAGTGAATTTTATAGACATAGACATACACACACACACACACACACACACACACACACACACACACACACTGGAGAAAGAAATGGCACCCCACTCCAGTACTCTTGCCTGGAAAATCCCATGGATGGAGGAGCCTGGTAGGCTGCAGTCCATGGGGTCACTAAGAGTCGGACATGACTGAGTGACTTCCCTTTCACTTTTCACTTTCATGCATTGGAGAAGGAAATGGCAACCCACTCCAGTATTCTTGCCTGGAGAATCCCAGGGACAGAGGAGCCTGGTGGGCTGCCGTCTATGGGGTTGCACAGAGTCAGACATGACTGAAGTGACTTTAGCAGCAGCAGCAGCATACACACACACACACACACACACACACACATACATATACCCACTCTTTTTTAGATTCTTTTCCCATATAGGCTATTACAGAGTATGGAGTAGAGTTCCCTGTGCTATACAGTAGGTCCTTCTTAGTTCCCTATTTTACATACAGTAGTGTGTATACATCAATCCCAATCTCCCAATTTATCCCTCTCACTTCCCGACTCCCTGGTAACTATAAGGTTGGTTTGTTTGTTTTTTAATATACATATATATGTAACTCTATTTTTATTTTGTAGGTAAGTTCATTTGTACCCTTCTTTTAGATTCCACATAAACCAAATAAAATTGTAAATACAACTTTTGGCTCCCAGATATTAGCTGACCAGAAAGCATGCATCTTGAAAACTTGAATGATTATTTTGGAAAGGTATTCTAACAATACTAAATTTTAAATTGGTAAATCATTATTTTGGTTCCAGTATCAGTGTATCATGAGCTTATATAATATGAGGCATCTATGTAGTCTGAATAAAAGAAAGTTTCATTAAAACAATGAGGTTTTAACCAATATAGTTCAGGATTAAATACTAGGGCTAGGTTAACAAAAGTTATCACAGGTTAAATATTTAACTTAATTTCCTTCTACATTACTTTTGTTAATAAGAAGTTGAGCCATCTTTCAGACAACCACACTGGCTAAGTTCTCAGGACTTAGGACTTAACCTAGAACCTTTAACCTAGGTTCCAGCATTCCCTTATGGTAGAAGCACTGAGCTTGTCTTTTCCGCCTCACAAGGAGGAAAGTTCCACTTCACAAGTTGTGAAGTCACAACTCTCCTGCCTATAACCTGATTATCTTACCTCTAATCAGATGATCTCACTTCTCAGACTGAGTCCCAGCATATTTACTATATCTACAGCAGGTGCCATTAAACTTCCTATCCTGGGGGACCAGAGGCCTACAGGAATATCCTATAAAGAGCCTCTCCTGAGAATGCTGCCTGGTTGTAGGCAGTTTCACTAATCTCTCCAAGTGTCTCCAAGCACAGTTTGGTCTCTTGGAGGGATTCAGTTTTGTGGTCTCCTTGTTTCATGGGGTCGCAAAGAGTCAGACATGACTGTGACTGAACTGAATTGAACTGAACTGTTACCTGAGCTCTGAGCTTAAAAATCAATAGCATATGGCCTCTACTACAGGACTAATAGGATAATTTATTGTACCTAAAGCACACGCAAGTGCAGTGAACTAATTACAACCTATGTGATGAGAGCTAGAAGAAGTTGAAGATATCATGGAGGAATAATTTTATGAATTAATCAGGGTAATCACTGTAATATCCCCACATGCCTCCAGATATTCTTAAGTAATCACCTGAATCAGATTTACCTCTGAAGAACAATTAAAACTCCAGGACATCACCTAGCCATGTTCCTATTCCTGCATCCCCCTAGACTTATCTATTTGATCAAGTAAAAGATATGCATTATTTTCATGTACAAGAGCATCCCTATTTCAGTTTTGGTTGGAATGTTATGCAAAGATTTGATATGCTTTCCTACAGATGTTGCTCTGCATCCTTCTCTTTTGTTCTGTAAATATCAGGAGCAGTGTGTTACTGAGTCCAAGCTAGCTCTGCTCTCTGTAGGACAGGCCAATGAATCTGAGAGACAAGGTGCTGAGACAAGGAGGAGCCAGCTGACTGAAAAGATGGCAGGCTAGCGCCTCAAAATAACCATCTTGTCAGCGGTCTGGATGCCAGGTTCTTTTGTAGAGTCAGAGAGAAAGCAACATAGAAATAAAGTCAAAAGACAGAATGGAGAGGCAGAGGCTGCTGGGAAGTAAAGGGCAAGGGTCTTTAGTCTTCCAAAATATCTCCAAGGGAATGACCAACCTTTGGAAGGGGTGTGCTCATCTCTTATATTCACAGGTGGACAGGGACAGATTATCTCTCTATGAGCTGAACAAAGGCACTTTAGTTTACAGTCAGGCAGAGGGGCAGGGTCCTCTGAGGCAAGCTATTAAGTATGATTAAAGCAAGGAAAAGCAAGTCCAAGAAACAGTCTCAAACATGGAGTTAGAATTGGCTTCCTCCCTGCAAGAGGTGAACTTTACCAGCTATACTTCCCAGGATCACAGATAATTTATATAAGGTGGTCTTGTATTCCTCTCTCTTGAAGAATTTTCCATAGTTTGTTGTGATTCACACAGACAAAGGCTTTAGTGTAGTCAGTGTAGCAGTAGATGTTTTTCTGGAATTCTCTTGATTTTTCTATGATTGAATGAATGTCAGCAATCTAATATGTGGTTGCTCTGCTTTTTCTAAATCCAACTTGAACATCTGTAAGTTCTCAATTCACATACTGTTGAAACCTAGCTTGAAGAATTTTGAGCATTACTTTGCTAGTGCAATTGTGTGGTAGATTGTACATTCTTTGGCATTGCCTTTCTTTGTAATTGGAATGAAAACTGACATTTTCCAGTCCTGTGGCCACTGCTGAGTTTTCCAAATTTGCTGGCATATTGAGTGCAGCACTTTCACAGCATCATTTTTTAGGATTTGAAATAGCTCAACTGAAATTCCATCACATCCACTAGCTTTGTTCATAGTGTTGCTTCCTATGGCCCACTTGACTTTACATTCCAGGATGTCTGGTTCTAGGTGCGTGATCAAACCATTGTGGTTATCTGGGTCATTAAGATCTTTTTCATATAGTTTTTCTGTGTATTCTTGCCACCTCATCTTAGTATCTTCTGCTTCTATTAGGTCCACACCATTTCTGTCCTTTATTGTGCCCATCTTTGCATGAAATGTTCCCTTGGTATCTCTAATTTTCTTGAAGAGATCTCTTGTCTTTCCCATTCTATTTTTTTCCTCTTTTTTTGCACTGATCACTTAAGAAGGCTTTCTTATCTCTCCTTGCTATTATTTGCACTCTGCATTCAGTTGGATATATTTTTCCTTTTCTCGTTTGCCTTTCACTTTTCTTTTTTTCTCAGCTATTTTTAAGGCCTCTTTAGACAACTGTTTTGACTTTTTGCATTTCTTCTTCTTGGGGATGGTTTTGATCACCGCCTCCTATACAATGTTATGAACCTCCATCCATAGTTCTTCAGGAACTCTATCAGATCTAATCCCTTGAATCTATTTGTCACTTCCACTGTATAATCATAAGGGATTTTATTTAGGTTATACCTGAATGGTCTAGAGGTGTTGCCTACTTTGTTCAATTTGTCTGAATTTTGCAATAAGGAGTTCATGATCCTGCCTTTCACATCCCTCCTTGTCGCAGTAACAAGTCTTTTCCAAATGTAAATTTCTGAACCCAGGTGAAATAAAGCCACTTATCTGAAAGTCATCAGCTACTTTCTCCCCTGAGGATCTGGAGGGATGTGAAAGGTGGCCATCCACCACATTTGCCATTTCTTCTGGTAAACAAGTTATTAGTATGTGAACAATAAAGAAAGCAGAATTGGCCCCAGATAAGCTAGGTGCATATGAAGAAATTATTTCAGCAAGCCCATGCACTTGCATCCTCCTATACGTAGAAGATCACGAAATCTCTTCATATGAGAAATTTGGTTTTCTCTTGTGTGTGTTACTCGCTCAATCATGTCCAACTCTTTCCAACCCTGTGGACTATAGGGATTTCCCAGGCAAACAACTGGGTTGCTATTTCCTCCTCCAGGGGATTTTCCCAACCCAAGAATTAAACCCAGGTCTCCTGCATTGCAGACAAAATCTTTATCATCTGAGCCACCAGAGGTTTTCTCTTAATTAACAATAAACTTTTAATATTTAGATTAACTTGCCCCATGATACAAACTTATATATAGCCTGAATCCTCCTCTGCCTCCTCAGAGTTAGCTCTCTCAGAGTCACCTGAGATACTGTCTACCAGGCTCAAGTCCTAACATCCCTGCCAAATAAAATGTAACTTTCAACTTTTAGGTGGCACATATTCCTTTAGAAGACAGTATGCTAAGTGAAATAGTCAGTCACAAAAGGACAAATATTGAATGGTTCCTTGCATGACATACATAGAGTAGCCAAATTCATAGAGACAGTAGTAGAATGATAATAGAGAATGTGAGGAAGAGGGAATGGGGAGCTAGTGTTTTCCCCTATGTGGAGTTTGAACTGGGGAAAAGTAAAAAGCTCTGAAGAAGGACGGTGGTGCTGAATGCACAGCAATATGAATTATCAACTACAAACTGGTACTTGCCAAGAGGTTGGTCAACAACTGAACAATAACAACAACAAGGGCATTTGCCATCCACCGCTATAGAGACTTAACCTTGTGCTACTGTGGCTGTTGACCTTCAACACCCTCCGAGTTCAGGGGGAGTGAGGCACTCTGTTCTCCAGGGATCTGGTGGGACAGGTCTTTAGATACTTGGATGTTTTTAGAAACAGATTTTATGATCTAAATCCTTGCATCTCCTCATGTCTAGAAAAGCACTAAACCCTTTCATGGTGACATCAGATCCTTGTGACTAGCAGAAAGACTTCTGTACAACAAGTGCCTAACAGTATTGAACACTCCCTTCACCAAAACCTTATATATTGACTTTCCCCCACTGCTTTTTTGGAGCAGTCTCTCAGAGCTATCTGAGGTGCTGCCTCCCAGGGCTGCAGTCCTCATTTTGCCCCAAATAAAGCTTAACTCACAACTCTCAAGTTGTACATCATTTTTTACTCAACAGATTGTACTAATGCCATTGAACTCTACACTTTAAAATAGTTAAAATGATAAATTTTATTTTCCGTAAATTTTAACACACAAGCTACCAGTGAATTGTCTTTTAGTTACACCCCATACTAACTCTAAAAACATGAGCATTGATGTTGATAGAAAGATAGATCAATCTTTATGTACTTTTCCTTAGTATTAACATAAAAATAAACATTAACAAAGAGAAACATAAGAAGGCTTCTTTCAGTTGTACAATGAGCTGTTCTATAAATAGGAGTGGGAATGTTATAACAATGATATTTCACAGAAAAGGTATTTGAGAAAAAATAGCATACATGAGAATATGTAAGTGCTATAAAACAAAATAGAGCTTGTTGTCATTATAATTTAGTTGATAGCACCCTAATTTGATCCTATCTCCTTAATTCATATGATAAAACAAGAAAAAGGATGCCCTGAGCAATCAGAGAAAACTGTAGAAACCCTGTATTCACAGATGAGTGAGGTAGTTTATAATGCTTGCCAAATACATTTGGTATCAAAAGATTCTAAATAACTTAATTATGTATTCTTAATTATGGATTCTTCATGCAAATTTATTCAAGTAAAAGAGAAAAAAAGAGTATTACTTATTAATGATGGAAGAATAAGTCTCAGTGTTGCAAAAATTAGTCCATATAAATCTAATCCAATTAAAAAGGCATTTACTGAACACATTTTACAAATGAATGAATGAATGACTAAATGACTGTATCAAAAGAAGAAATGAAAAGCAACTGCTATGTTCTCATAACTATTCTATTGTACTCCAATAACATTATATTATTCTTCAGGACTTTAGTAAGGCCTTCAACATATGATATAATATTAAGCAACATACATCAGAGAAAATTTAAAAAATATATATTTTTTCTCAAGATATTTAGCAAAAATTTGGCTAACAGGGAACAGAATCAAACATATTCATTATATAAATATAAAAAATACAAATATACATTTGCAGACATATTAAATAAGATATATTGGGTATTTCCTAAAACATTTTAAACAAACAAAAAGTAGAGAATATAAGCAATTACAATCACTCACTGGTGAAGGATAAAAACAACATACAGAATGTTTTCTCTGTGCCACTTCACTGATCTTCTTTACATGCCTCATTTGATCATCATACAATCATATGAAGTAGGTTCTATTAATTTTCATTTTTAAACATCAGGAAACTGAAGTGAAGAATTAAATAGCAGCAAAATTAGCCAGGCACATGATATTGGACTTGAACCCTGGCAGCCTAACTAGTTTACTTATCTTTTTACCCTTTCTTTATTATTAAGTCTCTGTAATTATCCTCCAAAAGACACAGGAAGACATCAATCTCTTCTCCAATTTTAATCATGAAAAAGCTAAAATGACCTGTTGAGTTAGAAATTTTAGAATTTATAGACATCTAGTAAATAAAAGACCTTTCACTGTGGCAAATATATTTCAGCTTGTTGGAGTAGGAGCAATTCTTACATAATCTCTTGTACTTTCACTTATTCTTGAACCATTTCTTTTATTGATCCAACGACAATCAGACAACTTTGACCACTAGTGTCCTAAGAACATGTTCTCGTATTTTCTTGGTCCTTACTCCATATACAATGGGGTTGAGAAAAGGGGGCACCAAAAGATATATATTTGCAATAAAAATGTGGATATGTGCAGGTATATTTTTCCCAAAACGGTGAGTGAAAATGGAAAAACCAGCTGTGGAGTAGAAGACAAGAATAACACAGACATGGGACCCACATGTGCCTAAAGCCTTAAAGCTAGCTTCTCGGGATGGTAGGCGGAATACAGAGCGCAGGATGAAAACATAGGATATAGCAATAAGAATCGCATCACATGAGCCAATGATAGTAGCCATACTGAGGCTATAACGCTTAGTGGTCCCTGTGTCCAAACACGCCAGCTTCACAACGGCCATAAACTCACAGTAGGTGTGGGCAATGATTCGTGTTCTGCAGTAAGGCAGCTGTTTGAGCAGAATGGGGTGTGGAGAAAAGAAGGCAACTCCCCGAATCACCACAATAATACCCATTATAGTGATGCGAGTGTGGGTGAGAATGGTTGTGTGGTGCAGTGGATGACAAATGGCCACATAACGGTCAATGGCCATGGACAAAAAGAAGCCTGATTCCAAAGCAGTAAAACTATGAATGAAGAACATTTGGGTCAGGCAGGCATCAAAGGCAATGTCATGGGCTCCAAGCCAGAAGAGACAGAGCATGCGAGGCAGTGTAGACGTGGAGAGGACCAGGTCAGTGACTGAGAGCATGCACAAAAAGAGGAACATAGGCTCGTGGAGGCTCCGCTCTGCCCTCACCACAGCTAGAATGGTCACATTCCCCACCACCGCCACCACATACATGGAGCAGAAGGGAATCCCAATCCAGACATGCAGGTGCTCCAGTCCTGGGATGCCCATCAGCAAGAAGGTGACAGAAGAGGGATGAGAAGTGTTGAGAGGAGGCATGATGTTTTTTTCTTTGATTTTTATTAGTTCTTCTGAAGGTAAAGTTGCCATGCGAAGATGACCACAACCAGATGCTGAAAACACAGAGATTTATTAATATTTCAGGAAGATCTTTAATGACTATTAAAAACAGTTCAAATTGATACTCAGGCTTATTTAAATTCCTGAGATTCAGATTAATAAAATGAGCTAGAACATGCCAAATTATTGTGTTTTCTCAAGTATACAAAGATAATACTAATTTCATATTATCTCAAGGACCTATGTATCACTTTGTCCCTTTGTTTCCAGTAAAAGCTTTCATCTGTAGTCACACTTGTACTTAACTGAACAAATATTTCAGTTTTGTGCAGTTTTGTATTTCTCCATTGATCTCTCATTCAGTATTCCTCCCATGTCACTGAATTTTTCATAAGTGAAAGTGACCAAGCAGAGGCCATATGGAAATTTCAGGAAATTATTTAAAGGAGGCTTAATGTAGGAATAGAATGAATGGACTCTGTCTCTTTCCATATGATACTGAATTCTTTGGTATAACTTTTAGAATCAGTAAGTCAATCTATGACTTCACCCTTTCCTTTGCCACTCTGTGACTAATTTTACAAATAAAATATTCTGAAGTTTTACATATTTTTATATTTCTGGACTTTATTACAGTGAAAAATGATTGATAATGCAAATATGACTTTTTTCATTATTTAGCTTTAAATGAGTAAATTACTCTTTAGCTTTATGCAAGTAACTTATAAGACAAAAAATTAAACCAGAGGGGAGGGAAAGATGTTATATAGAAATGATAGCAAGGAATAAAATTAAGTGTAGTAAGTCAAGAAAAGTCTTCTTGAGTAGATGACACTTAGACTAGAATGTGAATAATATATGCCTTCATCCTATGGGAACTGAATATATAGGTACAGACAGATAATTCATATCTATCTATTGTTTGATCAATCTATCTATCTCCACACACATGCACATAAACACAAAGAAAGAAAGTAAAGGGGCATAAACAAAGTCCTATTAGGAAGGATAATCATGACATAATGAATTAAAATATAGTGTAGGTGGAATCAATGACTACAAAAGACATTCAAGTGAGATGAGCTTCTATGATTAAATAATCACATAACAAACAGGACATTTTACATCTCAATCTCTAGAACAGTGGCTAACACTCAATAGCATATTGATATATGTGGTATAGATACAATACAAAGCAGTGCAAGAACAGAACTGGAAAATATACACACTCACAGATACACACACTTGGTTGAAAAACACTTTTTTTATACACACAATACTATCTCTATGATATCATTTCCCTAAAACTGCCAACCTGTAGTAGAGCCCAAAGGTCATGAGATATCCATATTGTTGTTCCTTCAACAGATTCACGCAATATGAAATATGGACAAAATAAGAGCTAACACTCACTTCTATAATATCCTTAAAAGAAGATCTTTGCTCCCTAGAGAAGCTATTTTTTTTTTTATTCATTTCATCCATGGAGGTTGAAAAATGTGGATTCCTTTTGTTTCAAAGAATTATATCTTCTCCCTTGAATCTAGGTCATTTAGAAAATAATAAGATGTTGTTTAAGGGCATTCAGTGTTCTTCAAAGTTTCCTTGATCATTGAGACCAGACTGTCTCTTTCACTATATCATCCTCAAGGTCAAGAAGCAATCTAGACATGCACCTTCTATATGTAGCAGCTTAATTATGGTAATCTCAGCGGATAAGCAGGAATGACCTCTGACAAAAAACAGTTCCTTAAGGAATCACTGGAAGAAGGAGGAGTGTTTGTATTGTTGATGAGGATTGCAACTTCTTAATTTCAGGGACAGCAATTAACCTGTGAACACCCTTAGGATTACAACTACAGATATAGCCATCCCTCAGTATTTTAATATAATTTATCAAGCATTTAACAGGACCAGCCTTGAAGAAACTGAAAAGACACAGGACACGTTCTATATTCATTAAATACATCAACTTTGTTCCAAAGTCAACTTGAAACATAAACCTTGCAGGCCAGAAGAGTGTGAAGGGATATATTTAAAGTTGAAAAAAAAAAATAGAGAATTAAATATCTTACAAACCCACCTTCTAAAAATGAGGAAAAACTTAAGATATTTTTAGATAAACAAAAGCTGAGGTAGTTCATGATCACTAGACAGTCTGTATAAGAAATGCTAAAGGGAATCCTTTATGTTCAAATTAAAGGAAGCTAGAAAAGAACTGAAACCTATATAAAAATATAAAGTTCTTCAGTAAACACAAATGTCCAACTCTTTGTAACCCTATGAGCTGTAGTCTTCCAGGCTCCTCTGTCCATATGATTTTCTAGGCAAGAATACTGCTGTGGGTAGCCATTTCCTTCTACAGGGGATCTTCCTGACCCAGGGATTCAACCTGGATCTCCTGAACTGCAGGCAGATCCCCTACCATCTGAACACCGAAAATCCCCTCAATAAGGATAAATACATATACAAATATAAAAACCAGTATCATCACAATTCTAGTTCATAATTCAAATTTTATTATTCTTT
The DNA here is from genome assembly GCF_023699985.2 of Odocoileus virginianus. Taxonomy (NCBI): domain Eukaryota; kingdom Metazoa; phylum Chordata; class Mammalia; order Artiodactyla; family Cervidae; genus Odocoileus; species Odocoileus virginianus. The sequence continues at coordinate 154,971 of NW_027224347.1, read as the reverse complement.
TTTTCTTTTATTTTTATTTTTTTATTGAAGGATAATTGCTTTACAAAAGTTTGTTTTCTCTCAAACCTCAACATGAATCAGCCATAGGTATACATATATCCCCTCCCTTTTGAACCTCCCTCCCATCTTCCTCCCCATCCCACCCCTCTAGGTTGATATAGAACCCCTGTTTGAGTTTCCTGAGCCATACAGCAAATTCCCATTGGCTATCTATTTTACATATGTTAATGTAAGTTTCCTGTTACTCATTCCATACATCTCACCCTCTCCTCCCCTCTCCCCATGTCCATTAGTCTATTCTCTGTCTGTTTCTCCATTGCTGCTCTGTAAATAAACTCTTCAGAACTATTTTTTCTAGGTTCCACATATGTGCATTAGAATACGGTATTTATATTTCTCTTTCTGACTCACTTCACTCTGTATAATAGATTCTAGGTTCATCCACCTTATCAGAACTGACTCAAATGTGTTCCTGTTTATGGCTGGGTAATATTCCATCGTGTATATGTACCACAACTTGTTTATCCATTTATCCATCAATGGACATCTAGGTTGCTGCCAAGTTCTTGCTATTGTAAATAGGGCTGCAATGAACAATGGGATACATGTGTCTTTTTCAACCCTGGTTTCCTCAGGGTATATGCCTAGGAGTGGGATTGCTGGGTCATATGGTGGTTTTATTCCTAGTTTTTTAAGGAATCTCCATACCATCTTCCATAGTGGCTGTATCAATTTACATTCCCACCAACAGTGCAAGAGTGTTCCCTTTTCTCCACACCCTCTGTAGCATTTATCACTTGTCAACTTTTTGATAATGGCCATTCTGACCAGTGTGAGGTGATATTTCATTGTAGTTTTGATTTGCATTTCTCTAATAATGAGTGATGTTGAGCATCTTTTCATATATTTGTTAGCCATCTGTATGTCTTCTTTGGAGAAATGTCTGTTTAGGTCTTTTCCCCACTTTTTGATTGGGTTGTTTGTTTTCCTGGTATTGAGTTGTAAGAGCTGCTGCTATATTTTGAAATTAATCCTTTGTCAGTTGTTTCATTTGCTATTATTTTCTCCCATTCTGAGGGTTGTCTTTTCACCTTGCTTATAGTTTCCTTTGCTGTGCAAAAGCTTTTAAGTTTAATCAGGTCCCACTTGTTTACTTTTGTTTTTATTTCTGTTACTCTAGAAGGTGGGTCATAGAGGATCTTGCTTTGATTTATGTCATCGAGTGTTCTGCCTATGTTTTCCTCTAAGAGTTTTACAGTGTTTGATCTCACATTTAGGTCTTTAATTCATTTTGAGTTTATCTTTGTGTATGGTGTTAGGAAGTGTTCTAATTTCATTCTTTAACATGCAGCTGTCCAGTTTTCCCAGCACCATTTACTGAAGAGGCTATCTTTGCCCCATTGCACATTCTTGCCTCCTTTGTCAAAAATAAGGTACCCATAGGTGTGTGGGTTTATTTCTGGGCTTTCTATCTTGCTCCATAGTCTAAATTTCTGTTTTTGTGCCAATACCATACTGTCTTGATGACTTTAGCTTTGTAGCATAATCTGAAGTCAGGAAGGTTGATTCCTCCAGCTCCATTCTTCTTTCTCAAGACTGCTTTGGCTATTTGGGGTCTTTTGTGTTTCCATATGAATTGTGAAATTTTTTGTTCTAGTTCTGTGAAAAATGTCATTGGTAATTTGATAGGGATTGCACTGAATCTGTAGATTGCATTTGGTAGTATAGTCATTTTCACAATATTGATTCTTCCTACCCAGGAACATGGAATATCTCTCCATCTGTTTATGTCATCTTTGATTTCTTTCATCAGTGTCTTACAATTTTGTGTACAGTTCTTTTGTCACCTGAGATAAGTTTACTCCTAGATATTTAATTCTTTTGTTGCAATGGTGAATGGAATTGATTCCTTAATTCTCTTTCTGATTTTTCATTGTTAGTATATAGAAATGCAAGTGATTTCTGTGTATTGATTTTGTATCTTGCAACTTTGCTAAATTCACTGATTAGCTCTGGTAATTTTCTGATAGTATCTTTAGGGTTTTCCATGTACAGTATCATGCCATCTGCAAACAGTGAGAGCTTTACTTCTTTTTCAATCTGGATTCCTTTTATTTAATTATTTTTTTCTTCTCTGATTACTGTAGGTAGGACTTCCAGAACTATGTTGAATGATAGTGGTGAAAGTGGACACCCATTGTCTTGTTCCTGATCTTAGGGGGAATGCTTTCAGTTTCTCACCATTGAGAATAATGTTTGCTGTAGGCTTATCATATATGGCCTTTACTATGTTGAGGTAGGTTCCTTCTATGCCCATTTTTTGAAGAGTTTTAACCATAAATGGGTGCTGAATTTTGTCAAGGGCTTTTTCTGCATCTATTGAGATTGCCATATGGCTTTTATCTTTCAGTTGTTAATATGGTGTATCATATTGATTTGTGTATATTGAAGAACCCTTGCATCTCTGGAATAAACCCAACTTGATTATGGTATATGAGCTTTTTGATGTGTTGCTGAATTATGTTTGCTTAAATTTTGTTGAGGATTTTGCATCTATGTTCATCCATGATACTGGCCTGTAGTTTTCTTTTTCTGTGTTGTCTTTGTCTGGTTTTGGTATCAGTGTGATGGTGGCCTCAGTGAAAGAGTGTGGAAGTGTTCCTTCCTCTGCAATTCTCTGAAATAATTTTAGAAGGATAGGCATTAGCTCTTCTCTAAATGTTTGATAGAATTCTCCTGTGAAGCCATCTGGTCCCGGGCTTTTGTTTTTTGGGAGATTTTTGATCACAGCTTCAATTTCAGTGCTTGTAATTGGGTTGTTCCTGATTTTTATTTCTTCCTGGTTCAGTCATGGAAGGTTGAACTTTTCTAATATTCTGTTCATTTCTTCCAGGTTATCCATTTTATTACCATATGGTTGTTCATAATAGTCTCTTATGCTCCTTTGTATTTCTGCATTGTCTGTTTGAACCTCTCCATTTTCATTTCTAAATTTGTTGACTTGACTCTTCTCTCTTTTTTTCTTGAAGAGTCTGGCCAAAGTTTGTAAATTTTGTTTATCTTCTCAAAGAGCCAGCTTTTAGTTTTATTAATCTTTCCTCTTGTTTCTTTCATTTCTTTTTCATTTATTTCTGTTGAAATCTTCATGATTTCTTCTCTTCTTTTAATTTTGTTTTTTTTTTGTTGTTGTTCTTTTTCAATTTTTTTTATTTTAAAGGATTTAAAAGCAAAAAACAAAAACATTATAAATACATGTTACTGGTTACATAGTATATAAGATGTAATTTGTGGTTGCTAAGCTCTAACAAAGTAGAGCTTTTATATGTCTTTGAAGATATACAGATCACATTATGAGAAATGCTGGGCTGGATGAAGCACAAGCTGAAATCAAGATTGCTGGGAGAAATATCAATAACCTCAGATATGCAGATGACACCACCCTTATGGCAGAAAGCAAAGAACTAAAGACCTCTTGATGAAAGTGAAAGAGAAGAGTGAAAAAGTTGGTTTAAAACTCAACATTCAGAAAACTTAAGATCATGGCATCTGTTCCCATCACTTCATGGCAAATAGATGACAAAACAATACAAACAGTGACAGACTTTATTTTGGTAGGCTCCAAAATAACAGTGGAAACAGTGGCTGACTTTATTTTTCTGGGCTCCAAAATCACTGCAGATGGTGACTGCAGCCATGAAATTAAAAGACGCTTACTCCCTGGAAGGAAAGCTATGACCAACCTAGACAGCATATGAAAAAGCAGAGACATTACTTTGCTAACAAAGGTCCATCTAGTCAAAGCTATGGTTTTTCCAGTGGTCATGTACAGATGCAAGAGTTGGACTATAAAGAAAGCTGAGCTTTCTTTACTGAAAAGAAATTCTTCTTTTCAAACTGAAGAATTGATGCTTTTGAACTGTGGTGTTGAAGTAAATGCTTGAGAGTCCCTTGGATTGCAAGGAGATCCAACCAGTCCATCCTAAAGGAGATCAGTCCTGGGTGTTCATTGGATGGGCTGATGTTGAAGCTGAAACTCCAATACTTTGGCCACCTGATGCGAAAAGCTGACTCATTTGAAAAGACTCTGATGCTGGGAAAAACTGAGGGCAGGAGGAGAAGGGAACAACAGAGGATGAGATGGTTGGATGGCATCAACGACTCGATGGACGTAAGTTTGAGTAAACATTGGGAGTTGGTGATAGACAAGGAAGCCTGGCATGCTGCAGTCCATGGAATTGCAAAGAGTTGGACATGACCGAGCCACTGAACTGAACTGAAGATATATTATTATTAATTATGAATATCGTGCTATAACTTTAGAAGGCTATATGTAATCCTTTTACATATATAAGGATATGTATATCCCCTTTTATATATAGAAATATGGAACCATGAAGATGTTTATAAAATGTACATGACATAATAAGGAATCAAAAGATGTCACTATAAATACCAACTGAACACAAAGGAAGACTGTGAGGGAGAAAACAAGGAAGAAAAAAGAGTATAAATACATGCAAACACAATAAAAATGGCAAGAATATGTCCTTCTTATGAACAGTTAAATGTTAATGGTTTAAACTCCCCAGTCAAAACCCATAGAGTAAAAGAATGAACTTAAATAACAGAATTTAGATATGGATCAAGATGGTAGAGTAAGAGAATATAGAGTTGACTTCCTTCAACAAACACATCAAAAATACCTCTTTATGTAGAACAAATCTCACTGTAAACAAACTGGAAACTGGCTAGACTCCTTCACAGTCAAGGCTGTATAAAAGAGTCATATAATCATACAGAAAGGGAAGAAAAGTGATGGGGCTGGGACCTGTGTTCCTGGGAAAGAACACAGAGGAATAGGGAGAATATATGGATAAGACACCCGCCATGGGAGTTAGGCAGTAAATGCCACATATTGGGTGGCCCAGTCCTGGGGTCCTGTGAAAGGGAGAAGAGCCCTCTTGGGTGGTTGGAGAATGACTGGCACTAATGGGAGTGTGTAGGAAGCATGTGTGAGGAGTGTGTGTGCACTTAGCTTGCCTGGAAGGCAAGATGGAGGGAAGTCTGCTCTATGGGTTGCCATGTTTCTCAAGACCACCTTAGCATGTGCTCCAGATCAAGTTGAGTGAACACTCTGGCCCTAATCACTCCATGTCACAGAGCAGCACTGGATGTGGGTAACTATGACCCACAACCAGGTGGGGGCAGTTGTGGTAGAGGCTGCGGGCAGTAATTGGCTGTGAGGGACAAAGGGGCTTGCACCTGAGGCTGAGGCTGATCAAAGTGAGGAAAACAATTATGGGAAACTGCACAGAAAACATTGTCTTCCCCAGTGGCTCAGCAATAAAGAATCTGCCTGCAATGCAGGAGATTCAGGAAATGGGTTCAATCCCTGGGTTGGGAACATCCCCTGGAGGAGGGCACGGCGACATACTCCAATATTCTTGCCTGGAGAATCCCATGGACAGAGGAGCCTGGTGGTCTACAGTCCATAGGGTTGCAAAGAGTCGGACACAACTGAAGAGACTTAGCATACATGCACGCGTGCATAGAGAGTACAGTTTGGATCTCTGTGTATAGCCAACATGAGTCAAGAGACAGCATGGGCCCCAATAGCTTCACCACCCCTCCATCTCTGGGCTAAGTATCTGAGTGCAAAGAAAGGGACAAACACACATTAAAAGGGAATAGGAACAGCTTGGGTGTAAACACTGGGAATTAACCTCCAACCCTGATAGGGTGGTAACGGTCACTGAACAGAAAGAATGTCTCACATTACAACTAGCTCCAGCTCTAGCTTATACATTTCCAGTTTCAACGTCTAAACAACAAATGGATCACTGAAGAAAAAAAATGAAAGCAAAATTTAAAAATGCCCAGGGAAGAAAAAAAATCACAAACACAAAAATGAATCAAAAACTATGGGACACAGGAAAAGCAGTTTTAAGAGGGAAGTTTGCAGTGATACAAGCTTACCTCAGGAAACTTGAAAATTTTCAAATAAGCAACCTAACCCTACAGCTAAAGAAACTAGAAAATGAAGAACAACAAAAGCCAAAACCAAACAAAAAACACACATTAAAAAAAAAAACTCCAAAAAATGTTAGTAGAAAGAAAGAAATAAAGATCAGAGGAGAAATAAATGGAAGCAAAGGAAAGAAAGAATCGGTGAAACTATGAGCTGGTTTTGACAAACAAAATTGATAAACCTATAGCCAGACTTACCAAGAAAAAATGAGAGGGCTCAAATGCATAAATCAGAAATAAAGAAGGAAAATTAACAAACAGTACAGCAGAAATACAAAGTATCATAAGATATCACTACTAACAACTGTAGGCTAATAAAAAGGACAACCTAGAAGAAATGGACAAATTCCTAGAAATGTATAATTTCTGAAATAGAAAATGTGAACAGACCAATTATCAGTACTGAAATTGAATCAATATTTACAAATTCTCAACAAACATTAGTGCAGGGCCAAATGACTTCACAATTGAATTCTACCAAACATTTAAAGAAAAGTTACTACCTGTCCTCAAGCTAGTCCACAAAATTAAGGAGACAGGAACCCTTCCTAGCTCATTCTGTGTGGTCAGCACTCCCTTAATACCAAATCCAAACACCTTATTTAAAAAAAAAAAAAAAAAAGAAACTACAGATCAACATCTGTTATATACAGATATAATAAAAACATTCTAAAGAAAATATTAGCAAATCAAATCCAACAATGTATAAAAAGAATTATAGACCATAACCAATACAAATTGTTCCAAGACAAAGAAATAGGATAAAGAAAAGCATCATGTGATCAAATCAAGAATATATGCAGACAAAGCATTTTACAATACCCAAAATTCATTCGTGATACAGAATTCTCAGAAAACCAGAAACAGAGGAAAACTAACTCAATCTGATGAAGCATATCTAAAAAAAAAGAAAAAAGAAAAAACTATAGCTAACAGCACCATTTGCAGTGTGAAATTCAAAACATATCCACTAGGATCAGGAACAAGGCAAAGATAGTCCCTCTCTCTACTGCTTTTCAACTTAATATTGAAAGTCTTAGCTAACGCAATAATGAAAGGAAAGAAAAGGAATAGAGTTCGGGAAAGAAGATACAAAATTATCTTTGATCATAGATATTGCAATGGTCTACGTAGAAAAATCCAAAAGAATTGACAAAAATTTCTGTAATTAAGCAATTATAGCAAGATTTCATGATACAAGGTTAATATACAAAAGTCTATCTCATTCCTACATACAGCAATAAAAAATTGTAATTTAAATTAAAATACATTACCATTTATAATAGTACTTAAATAAAACACCTAGGTATAAATCTTATATGAGTTCTGTATGAGGGGAAAGTACTATATATATATATAAAACAAAATACATTAGAGAGAAGATTTTCCAAGTCTATAAGTAGTAAGTTTCAATATTGTCAAGTTGTCAGTTTTTCTAACTTGATGTATAGATGCAATGTAATCCCAATCAATGTCCCAGAAAGTTATTTTGTGGATATAGAGAAACTAACTTTACAGTTTATATGCAGAGGGAAAAGACCTAGTAAAAGCAACACAATAATTAAGGAGAAAAACAAAACTGGAAGACCAACACCACTCAACTTCAAGACTCACTACAATGCTACAATAATGAAAAAAAGTGTGGAAGTAGCGAACACACAGCAAGTAGATCAATGAAACAAAAGAGCAAGGTCAGAAATAAACTCCCGTAAAAACAGTCAACTGATCTTTGAAAAGTAAAATAAAACAGAGCACAAATAGTATTTTTTTAAATTCTTATACGAATATATTTAATATGTTTACAAAAGTGGGACAGCTCAACTCTTTCATGCAGATCTAAACATAGACATTACAATTTTCACACACAAAAAATCTAGCTCAAAATGAATTAGAGGCCTAAGTGTAAAATGCAAAATTATAAAATCTCTGAAGAATAAAAGAAAAAATCTAGGGGACATTGGTATGTTGACGATTTTTAGATATGATATCAAACATGTCCATGAAAGACATCACTGATGAATTGGACTTCACTAAAATTAAAAATTTCTGGTCTATGAAAGACACTATGAAGAATGAAAAACACAAACCACATATTGGAAGAAAATATTTTCAAAAATCTTACATAAAAGAATGCTATTAAAATATACAAAAAATCTAATAATTTATTAACTATGAAAACACAAACAACTCAAAAATGTACAAAGATCTTATAGACTCTACACAGAAGATATATTGATGGCAAATACACATATAAAAATATGCTCCACACTCTGTCACATATACCATATATAGAATGAAAGAAAAAAATGGGAAGAAGAGAGATTTCCCTGCCAATCCAGTGCTTAAGACTGTACTTCCAATTCAGGGGTGTGGGTTCAATCCCTGATCAGGAAACTAAGATCCCACATACCATGTGGCATGGCAAAAAAAAAAAAAAAAAAAAAGAAGAAGAAGAAGAAGAAGAAGAAGAAAACATTTTCCACTCAAATTTATACAAAAGAAAGTAATGACAGTATATTAATATCAGACAAAATACTTTGTCAAAAAGTTTTATAGGAGACATTGATCATCTAGTGAAAAGAGCTCATTTCACCAAAAAGATAAAATGCTTATAAACATATATGCACCACATATCAGTGCTCCTACAAAAATAAAACAAAAATTTACTGAATTAAAGAGAGAAAAGAAAGACAGCTCTACAATAATCATAAGAAACTTCAATATCCCAGTTTCAAAGATGATTTAAGCAACCAGACATAATATCACTAAGGAAAAAGAGGATTTGTACAACACTATGGATTAATTGGACCTAAGAGACATATTCAGACCAATCAACAATAGCAGAATATACATCTCCCTCAAGTACACATGGAACATTTTCTAGTACAGATCATACACAAAATAATTCTTACTAAATGTAAAAACACTGAAATCATATGAAACATATTTTCAATTAAAATAAAGCTAGAAATCAGTAACAAAAGAAAAACTAGAAACTCCACAGATATATGAAAGTGAAACATCATATTCAAACAATCAGTGAGTTAAGGGATAAAATAAGAACTACCAAATATTGAGAAAATAAAATGAAAACACAATAGTGCAAATATATAGTACGCAGCAAAAACAATGCTAAGAGAAAAATGTATATCTATAAACTCTTATTAAAAGAACCAAAGTTTTTATTACAAACTAGAAAAAGATGGACATGAGTTTGAACAAACTCCAAGAGAAGGTGATGGACAGGGAAGCCTGGAGTGCTGCAGTCTATGGGGTTGCAGAGTCAGACACAATTGAGTTTCTAAAATGAATTGAGAAAAAGAAGAACAGACTAAACCTGAAGTTATTAGAAGGTAGAAATAATAAATTTAGAGGAGATATGGGAAAAAAGAGAGAGAGTAGGAAAATAAAAATAAAAATCAATGGAAACCAAAAAACCATGTTTTTTGAGAAAATGAACAAAACTGATGAACACAGCTACACTGATAAAGAAATAAAAACAGAGATAATTATAATAACTAAAATCAGAAATGAAAGAGGGGATACAACATGTAATTTATTACAGAAATAAAAAAGAAAAGAATAGGTAACTATATTAAATAGAAATAATTTTATAAATTCAAAATCAGAAGACTTGAATCATGAGTAAATAGACTACATAAATTGACCTATAGCTAGTAAGAAAATTCAATCTGTGATCAAAACCCTCCCTACCAAAAATGCCTAGGACAAGATGGCTTCACTGATGAATTTTACTAAATATTTAACAAGAATTAACAGCAGTTTTCCTCAAAATTTTTAAAAACTGAAGATGAAGGAATACATCCAAACTCATTTCTTGAGAGCAGCATTATTTCAACATGAAAACCAGAATAGACACTATAATAAGAGAACTACAGAGCAATATGTACTATACATATCAATACAAAAATCCTCAAGAAAACACTAACAAACCAAACTCATTAACATGTAAAAGGATTATACACCATGACCCAGTGACATTCCTGGAGTGCAAGGATGGATCAACGTTTGAAAGTCAAAGCCATAGAACACATTAACAGAATAAAGGAACTAAATACACGCCTGATTATATTAACTGATGCAGAATTTTTTTTTTTTTTTTTTACAATTCAACACTTTTTCATGATAAAACACTCACCAAACTAGAAATAGGAAGCTGCAGGTAAGGAAGTAATAAAGGCCATACCTGGGAAAAACTCAGATAATATCATGCTCAAAGGTGAAAAACTGAAAGCTTGTCCTCTAAAATCAGGATAAAGACAGAGGAAAAGAAAAAGAAAAAAAGAGGAATTCCCTGGTAGTTCAGCATTTAAGATTCTGCACTTTAACTGCCTGCCAAGGACAAGGGTTCAATCCCTGGTGAGGGAACTAAGATCTCACAAGCCACATGGCATGGCCAAAAAAGACAACTTTTATATTCAACACGGTACTGGATGTCCTTTCTACATAAGTTAGACTTGAAAAAGAAATAAAAAGGAATTGAAATCTGAAAGGAAGTGAAAATATCACTTTTGTCAGATGACCTGATCTTATTATGTTGAAAACTCTGAAAATCTCACAAAAGAGAAAAAAAAAACAATTCAGTAAAGATACAGGATAAAAAAGCAGATACATTTCTATTCATTAACAATGCTCTGAAAAGGAAACTAAGAAAACAAGTTGATTTACACTGAAAAAAGTATCCAAAATAGTGCAGTAAAATACATGGTGAAAATAGTTTGGAGATAAGAGCAAAAAGAATAAAGCACTTAGTGATAAATTTAACCAAGGAAGTGAAAAATCTGTACACTGAATTCTGTAAATCTTTGCTGAGAGAAAGTAAAGGAGACACCAATAAATCAGACGATAACCCATGTTCATTGATTGGAAGGCTGGATATTGTAAAGGTCTTAAAGTAGGACATACAAGTTACTAATAACCACACAAAAATGTTCAAGATCTTTAATCATTAGGGAAATAGAAATAAATATCATAATCAGATATCTCTTCACATCTGCTAAACTGGCTATAAAAGGAAAGAAGGAAGGAAGAAGAAAAGGAAGAAAAAATGCTTTCTGTAGAAAGATGGTAACGATAACCCTATATGCAAAACAGAAAAAGAGACTCAGATGTATAGAACAGACTTGTGGTCTCTGGGAGAAGGCGAGGGTGGGATGTTTCAAGAGAACAGCATCGAAACATGTATATTATCTAGGGTGAAACAGATCACCAGCCCAGGTTGGGTGCATGAGACAAGTGCTCGGGCCTGGTGCACTGGGAAGACCCAGAGGGATTGGGTGGAGAGGGAGGTGGGAGGGGGGACCGGGATGGGGAATGTAAATCCATGGCTAATTCATTTCAATATATGACAAAAACCACTGCAATGATGTAAAGTAATTAGCCTCCAACTAATAAAAATAAATGGAAAAAAGAAATAAAGCAAAAAAATCATGGTTTAAAAAAAATAAAGAAAAGGAAGAAAAGGAAAAAAAATTAAAAAGAAAAGGGCAGAAAAAGAACAATGTAAGAACTAGAGAATTTGGAAGGCTGGTGGATTGCTAATGGAAAAATAAAACTGTCCAATTATTATAGAAACAGTATGGCAATACACTGAAAATTAAATACATAATTGCCATATGATCCAACAATTCAACTTCTGGGTTTGGACCCAAAGGAATTGAAAGTAAGGTAAAGAACAGATATATGTGCATGTATATTTATAACAGAAGTCAAAATGTGGGAGTAACCCAGGGTCCAGTCCATAAATGAATAGATAAATAAAATGTGATATATACATATAATGGAATATTATTTAACCTTAAAAAGGAAGGAATTCTGACACATATTAAAACATGTTAAGTGAAATAAGCCAACCACCAATGGACAAATATTTTATGATTCTACATATTATGAAGAACTTAGATTAGTCAAATTCATAGGGACAACAAATACAATGGTGGCAGCCAGGGGATGAAGGGTGAGGACCATAGATATAGAATTTTAGTTCAGGATGATGGGGGGAAAAAAATAAAACTCTGGAGACAGATGATGATGATGATGATGATGATTGAATAATAATTGTTATACACTTAGTGCCACTGAAGTGTACATTAAAAAATGGTTAACATAGTAAATTTTATGCTATATCTATTTTACAATAATAAATGAAAAACCTGAAAACACAAATTTATGAAAAGACAAGTTTAACAAATTTATTTAGTTGGCATGGAGCACCCACAATAAAGAAATACCATTTACAGAAACATGCTATTGCAGTGTGAAATAGCAAGAAGTAGGAAATCCAAGAAGTGTGTTAATATTGATAGGATGTTGTAAAAATGTTATGAAACAGAAAAATACTTTAAAACCTCTAAGAACCCTGGAAGTGCATACAGGAGCAGGAGTGTTTCTCTTGTGTCTGCTTCTCTTCTACTTCCTCCTTTCTGGAGCAGGATTCCAACCCCTTCCAAGAAGACTTTGAGATTATAGTCCTAAAACCCATGGCCAGTGGAGACATGAGTTTATTTTCAGAGTTTTCCCTTAGGAGATTGTGGGCCAGAAGTTTCAAACTTATTTGCTGGGGGTAGGCATGGGAGTGATTCTTTTGTTTCCATTCCTACTGGAGATAGGTTATATATTGACCAAGGAATCTAAGTGAGCCTTAACGAGAATTTTTGTTCACAGGTAAAGGAGAAGGCTTGAATTGATTTTCATAAGGGAATTCTATGCGTCCCTCATGACTCTGCTCTACAGACTACTGACCAAGAATGAGGTCTTGGATGACAAAGTATATTCTAGTATATTTCTTACTCTGTAGTCAGTCACTGACTACAGTAATAAATGATAGAGTCTTATTCAGTAGAAAAGTACTGAAAATGTACCACAGCACTGCCCTATAAACTCAGCTCTCAGCTATGTAGGTTCTATAAAAACTTCTGATAACACAGAAAACAAAATTAGAGCAAAATACATGGCGAGTATAGGTAAAAATAATTTTTCAAGAAAATCATTCTTGGGGGGGAAATATAAAATAAGCCAATACATAGCACAGTCTAATAAAATAATAAAAGATCTAACATAAAAAAGACTGACTCAGCTAACTCTTCTAATCAAGTTCAAAAAAATGGAAATAATATTATAAATAATATTATTTTTTTTGGTCCCAGATATCTCATAAAGCATAAAAGTACCAAGGCAAATCTTTCATAGACATTATATGAATCTAATCATGCAACACGTCTGAATTATTTAAAACCTTGGCTGTGGGGTCAGAACTAGGTTTACCTCCCTGACCAACTGTAGCAAACTCAGAACTGGACCAGTGGCCATGTTATGCACTTTAATTTTCTCAAGACTTCAAGAGTTGTTAAAAAACACAAGATTCTTAACATGCATTCTTCTGAAGAAGTCACAGCGTTATATGAGTGTATTGATGTCCACATATACAAGAAGATCAAAGTTTTGAAGAGGATATCTAAACTCAGCAGTCTTACAGAACTTCCTGTATCCACAATGACAGAGCCAAAGTTTCATAATGTTGACAAATGAAACTGTCCTTCTATGTAGTGGAAAATAACCACATGAGGAGATATGTGATCACAGTCTTCTTCTTTGATGTTTATTGAATGATAATTTAAGAAAGGTGAAATCTATTCTGACAAATTCCATTTGAGAACCAACTCTAGGAATAAACAATTGACTTACTGGGACCAGAAGCAGTGTGGCTAATTCTGAAGGCTCCCATAGGATTATGTCGCACCGATGTAATTTATGAGTACGTAAGCACACACAGAAAAAAAAAAAAAATAATAAAGGTATGTCCAGGTTTTAGAATATGCTATATGTCCATATACAACTTAAAAATGGTATAAGCATTTTTCTGTGTTTAGTACATTTAAAATAATATAAATAAATGTATGTAAGATCATATTTGTACCATAACTTTTAATATTTCTTTGGGCCAAAGATCTTACCTTGGCAATCACATAAATTTAAAAGCTCAACTTTACAAAATTCTGGTATAATATTGTTGAGGTTTCTTTTGTTCATGTTTATCTTTCTAGCAACTATAGTTAATGCCTAATTTATAATAAGAAAGTTCTTCAATATTTGTTGCATAAGGAAAGTTTATTGAATAGACTGAATAACTAGTTTTTCCATATAAAATAACACTTGTGAATTTATGACTGACAATACTTTCACCAGTAAAATAGTCACTTAAAATATTTCATTTTATTTTTTAAAAATTACAGAAAAACATATCATTTCATAAAATTTGATACCTGGAAAAGATGTGTAATTTCCACATAAAGTCTCACATACAGAAAAGAGTTTTCTATTTTTTCCATAGATTTTGGCTTGGTTCATCAATTAAATTAGTAAATTTAATTCCTACCACATATTGTATGGATCAGATTTTTACTTCAAATTTTATATATGTATAATAGATACAATTAAATTACCACAACTATGATCAATTATTAATATTATTATTATCACTACTATAATACAGTTGATTAAAAAATTCTGTAAAGGTAAAGTGAAATTGTCAGTCATGTCTGACTCTTTGCGACCCCATGGACTGTAGCCTGCCAGGCTCCTCTGTCCATGGGATTTCCCAGGCAAGAATACTGGAGTGGGTTGCCATTTCCTTCCCCAGGGGATCTTCCCAGCCCAGGGATCGAACCTGGGTCTCCCGCACTGCAGGCAGACCACTGTCTGAGGCACCAGGGAAGCTCAAAGGTGCCCGTAAAGGTACATTTACCTTCAAGGCAAATGCCTGCTTGATTTCTCTGTATCTTTTCACATACAAATTTAAAGACAAAACTGCCAATACTTGGCAGTCAAGTGTCTCAATTTAAGACACTCAGAGAACTTAAGCTTGGAGACTAAAATAACCCACAAATATATTAAAAGTTCAGAATTTTTTAAAACCTAGAAAATAAAACTATATTTTGTGCTTCTTTAGCATCCTCCAGAACCACTGTCCCTCATATGTCTCTTGTTCCAACTGACCTGACATGATCAATCCCTGGTAGACTGAATAAATTCATTCAAGCACAACCTTATAGAGCTTCAAATTATGCCATCCTTCAAACCCCATTCCCAAGGTAATAACTATCAACACCATTAATCAGAAAGTGTTAATTGGAGGTGATCCTTCCACAAACTGTAAGTGGGAACCAGTAGGTAAATCAAATCCCCTTTCCTCTCCTTCAAGTATCAGTCATGAGATACAAGTTCTCAACAATGGTCTCATAAGATAAATGTTGTTACAATTAGCAGCAGCCAGCTCTATAAAGAATCATAATCAAGGATCTCCTACTATTTTTGTCCCTTATAGTCATTAATATATTGCTGTTGTTCAGTAACCCAGTCCTGTCCAACTCTTTGCAACCCCATGGGCTGCAGCACTCCAGGAAGTCTAATATGTAAAGTAGGATATGTGATTTTAGAGCTCAAGAAATCTAAGGATCCACTGACCCTGAACTTCAGGAACAAACCATTATTTTGCTAATCTAACTTCAGAGTGTGTCTAAACTAGCCAGATCCTGCAAGTATATATAATGTATAATAAAAAATACTATTATGTAATATAATAACAACAAAAAAAAAAACAGGCTGTCTATTCCATACTTCTTCCCTATTCTGCTCAACAGATCAACCCTAAACATAAATGAGCCTTAAATTACTTAGAGAACCAACTTTACCTGTCTGTGACTGAGAGAAGACCACTCTCTTCAAATTTGCGTACCAGGTCACATATAGTGTCCCAAAAAACAGCATTTTGTTTGACATTTATTGAATAAGATAATTTAAGAAAGGTGAAATCTATTCTGACAAATTCCATTTGAGAACCAACTCTAGGAATAAACAACTTGCTCACTGGGACCAGAAGCAGTGTGGCTAATACTGAAGGTTCCCATAGGATTAAGTACTAACACTCACAGGACAACAGAAACAAGATTTCTTCTAGGACTCCGAGCCACTCAGAAGAATAACCAACTGCTATGAAAATAGGATGGCATTTGGAAGAAGATAAAGAAGGAACTCTGAATGCTGACATTTCAGGCAAACTAGATGAGAACTCAAGGAAGATGCCAAAGATTGGTGCTCTCCATTTCATAATTTTCATTTCCACAAGACCTAAGAGCTATATCAAGAATACTGAAAATTGTCTGATAAAGTTGTTGTATGACTGCTTGCTTCTGTCATTTGGCATGTATTATAGAACTTCAAAAAATTCTGTCCAAACTGCTACCCGAAGCACTGAATAAATGCTCAGTAGGGTTGAATGATAAAGTTGAATGAAAGTGAAGCCTGAACAATTTTGACTTCCTATCTAAGTTTTCTTCTGCACGTATCATAATCAGTGGTGAGAAGACAGAATACCAACCTCTATGGCATCCATTAACATGTCATATTTGAACCCAAGAACTGTAATCTTGATTGGAATTCCCAGACTACAACATATGCAGTTCTGGATTGGGTTTCCTTTTTTTGCTGTGTGCCTGGTGGCTCTTTTGGGAAACATCACTTTACTGATCATCATCCCTATGGAACGCAGCCTACACGAGCCCATGTACATCTTCCTGGCAGTGTTGGCAGCCACTGACATAGGACTCTGTGCAGCCATTGCTCCCAAGATGTTGGCTATCTTCTGGTTCAGGTCTTACTCCATGGCCTTTGACACCTGCTTAGCCCAGCTGTTCTTCATTCACGCCTTGCAGTGCATGGAGTCTGGCATTCTGTTGGCCATGGCGTTTGACCGCTATATTGCTATCTGTGATCCTCTGAGGCACACATCCATCCTCACACCTTCAATTCTGGGTCGCATGATGGTGACAGTAGCAATTCGAGCTACAGTGTTGGTGGGTCTCTTACTCATTCTAATCAAAAGATTGCACCTTTTCCATTCCACAGTAATTGCTCACTCTTACTGTGAGCACATGGCTGTAGTCAAGCTGGCTGCAGAAGACATCCATGTCAATAAAACATGTGGTCTTTTCGTAGGTTTTACAATTCTGGGATTTGATATGATTTTCATCCTCATTTCCTATATCCTTATTTTCCAGGCTGTTTTACATCTACGTCAAAAGGAGGCACGGCTCAAAGCATTCAACACATGCACAGCTCACATTTTTGTTTTCCTTGAGTTTTATATTCTTGCCTTCTTCTCCTTCTTCAGCCATCGTTTTGGACGCGTTGTCCCTTCTACTCATATTCTTCTGTCTACCATCTACCTTCTTGTACCACCTTCACTGAACCCTATTGTCTATGGGGTAAAAAATAAGGTAATTCGTAAGCGTGTGGCACAGATTTTTCTTCTGAATCATGGATCCCAGCAGTGACCTATCAAATGTCTCTGAACATGCAGAGAATATTTTTATTTCCTATAAAGGGAGAGTTCAGACTCTGCTTGCTAACTATTGGGGTTTTACATCATCATGCTCTATCATCAAAGCATTTATTTCCAAGATGACAGCTAAGTTGACATGAAAAGTGTTCAGGTTAACACTGATATTATCTATCTCTAATATATTTCACTTCTAATATCTTTCCTGTTCCTTTCCTTGTTTTTAATTTGTAGTTATTTTAGATCTTCATCAGAGATCATTCTTTGATTTTAGTTTTCAAACTTTTGGTACTGGAATACCATCCAGCCATTTCATCCTCTGTCATCCCCATCTTCTCCTGCCTTCAATCTTTCCCAGCATCAGGGTCTTTTCCAATGTTTCAGCTCTTCACACCAGGTGGCCAAAGTACTGGAGCTTCAGCTTTGGCACCAGTCCTCCAACAAATATTCAGAGCTAATTTCCTTTAAGATTGACTGGTTTGATCTCCCTGCTGTTCAAGGGACTCTCAAGAGCCTTCTCCAGCACCACAGTTTGAAAGCATCAATTCTTTAGTTCTCAGCCTTCTTTATGGTCCAGCTCTCACATTTGTACATGAATACTAGAAAAACAATAGCTTGGACTACTTGGACCTTTGTCAGCAAAGTGATATCTCTACTTTTTAATATGCTGTCTAGGTTCATCATAGCTTTTCTTCCAAGGAGCAAGCATCTTTTAATTTTGTGACTGTATCTCACAGTGATTTTGGAGTCCAAGAAAATAAAATCTGCCACTGTTTCCACTTTTTCCCCATCTATTTGCCATGAAGTGATGGGACTGGATGCCATGATTTTAGTTTTTTGAATGTTGAGTTTTAAACCAGTTTTTTCACTCTCTTCTTTCACCTTCAAGAGTCTCTTTAGTTCCGCTTCCCTTCCTGCCATTTAAGTGGTATCATCTGCATGTCTGAGGTTACTGATAGTTCTCCTGGCAATCTTGATTTTGTTTTGTGAGTCATCCAGCCTGCCATTTCTTATGATGTACAATATATAATATACAGTGACAATATACAGCCTTGACATACTTCTTTCCCGATTATGAACCAGCCTGTTGTTCCATACAAGGTTCTGTTGCCTCTTGTTCTGCATACAAGTTTCTCGGAAGACAGGTAAGGTGGTCTGGTATTCCCATCTCTTTAAGAATTTTCCAATTTGTTATCATCCACACAAAGTCTTTAATGTAGTCAGTGAAGCAGAAGTAGATTTTTCTCTCTTTTTTTTTTGAATTGCCTTGATTTTTGTATGAAATGACGGATGCTGGCAATTTGGTAGCTGGTTCCTCTGCCTTTCCTAAGTCCAGTTTGTACATTCAGAAGTTCTTGGTTCACTGCTGAAATCTAGCCTGAAGAATTTTGAGCATAATCTTGTTAGCATGTGAAGATATGAGCTGTATGATTTCCAAATATTTAAAACCTTGAATAATATTCTTAAGTCTTAATTAAATATATTGTATTCAGAGAATATGCTCTTTACAATAGTAAACATGTGAAATGTGTTAAGACTTGAATTATGGCCCAGTTTAAGGTCTATTTTGTATATTCTGAAATGAATGTGCATTATATAGTTATTGAAAAGTGAGAAAAACAAGAACAAATTAAACATAAATAAGTTGAAAGATGGAAATGATTATGATAGAAAATGCATTAATAAAACATGAAGCAAATTACAGGAAAAAAAGCCAGAGAGAGAATATAAATCACTAACACAAGGAAAGAACAAAGTCTTATTTCTACATGCTATATACATTAAAACATTAATAATGAAATATTGAGAATAAATGAATACCAATGAATTTGACTATGTAAACAGAATAAGCCCAATTCTTGAAAGATATAAATTACAAAAATTGTAAAGCAAAACATACAAAACCTGAGCATCTGTAAAGATATGAAATTTTACATCTGTAAAACAACTGAATGTTGTTTTAGAATTTTCCTTAATTATTTTTGAAAAAAAGTGTATATATAGAATAGATGTTAAATATACAACACATGCAATTTAAAAATCATACACATACATACACACACTGAAAATATTACCACAAGGAAAGTATCATATCCATCTTCTCATACAGTTACTTCTTGTGTGTGAGGAGAGAACACTGAAGATCTACCTTATTAGCAATCAAGTGTACAACACATTAATAATAACTATAGTTAACCATGTTGTGCATTAGGTTTCTCGAATGTATTCATCTTACAACTGAAAGTTTATACCCTTTGATCAAAAGCTCCCTTTTCCCCCTATGGTACAGCCTCTGGTAACCATCATTCTTTTCTCTGTTACTATGAGTCTATGGGTTTGATTTTTTTTAAAACATTCAATATATAAATGAGATCACATAATATTTGTCTTTCTGTATCTGGCTTATTTCACTTAGAGTAAAGTACTCCAGCTTCATTTATGTTGTAATAAATGGCAGGATTTCCTTCTTTTTTTAAGGCATAATACATAGTTATGTATCATATTTTTTATATACACATTTATCTTTCAATAGACACTTAGGTTACTTCCATATCCTGGTTACTATGAATAATGACACAATAAACATGGGAGTGCAGATAGCTCCATGAGATATAGATATTATTTCCTTGGGATATGTACCCAGAAGAAGGGCTGCTGAATTATATGGTAGCTCTATTTTTAATTTTTTTAAGTACCACCATACTGTATTTAATAATGGCAATACCAACTTACATTCTCACCAACAGTAAACAAGGGTTCCCTTTTCTCCACATCCTCACCAAGACTTGTAATCTTTAGACTTTTTGATAATAGCTCTTTTAACAGATGTGAGATAATGATAATTACAGTTTTGATTTGCATTTCACTAATGATTAGTGATGGTGAGTACCTTTTCATGTATCCTTATCTTAGGGGAAAATTTTTCAGTGTTTTACCATTGTGCATAAAGTTAGCCATAAAATTTTCCCTCTACTTCTAGCTTGCTGAGCACTTTTATCACGAGAGGATGTTAGACTTTGTTAAATGTTTTTCTGCACAAGCTAAGAGGGCCGTGTGTTTTTGTTTTTTGTGTGGTTCTTCTTTGTTTGCTTGCTTCTTTTGTTCCATTAATGTGGTATTTCATACTGATTTTTGTTGTTGTTGAGCCACACTTGCATTCCTGAAATATATCCCACTTGGTCATGGTGTATCTTCTATCATGCTACTGGATTCAGTTAGCTAGTATTTTGCTGAGAAATTTTGCATCTAAATTCATTAAGGATATTGATCTGAAATTTTATTCTTGTTATGTCTTTATTAAGCTTTGATAGTCTAAGTCCAGCCACACAGAATGAGTATGCAGTCCTGAACCTGTGTTACTTAACACATTCCATGATACAGTGGACCTTGTGAGCCTGCTTATATAACCCCAAGAAACATTTTCCTTCATATCCTTGTGGGGTGTTAGAACTGTCTGCTGTTTGTCTTAACTCCTGTCCTTTACTCTAGGTGGACATAAGGCGGGGTTTGTCTTTAAATCTTTTTGACAAGCCCCCCTTCCTCCCACAAAGCTACTCTAGTCTAAGTGGTTGGGAACAAAAGTGATGCTCTGTGCTGGTTTTTTAGTGAACCAACATATAGGTCAAAACGCACACTTACAGTGTTTTTAGAAGCATTCATATTATCTCCTGGCACTTGCAAGGTGCACCAGAAATCCGGGCCTCCATTCCCACAGCTACTGCTGAACTGTGAAACGGAACATGGTAGGTGAATGACCAAAAATGCCATAAAACTTTCTTCCAAAATTCAGCTGCTTTTCCCCTCTCTTCATTAAGCAGGTCCCTGGTGGTTGTCATATTTGGATTAGATCCTGACATTCTAAAAATGTTTATTCTGTCAGTTTTTGAAAGTTCATAGTAGAGTAGCTTGATTCTTTGAGTTCCTTACTCCATTATTTTCCATGACATAATTCTTAGTCTTTGTCTTTAACTGATGTTTATCAAAGATTATTCAGTTACATAGCAAATCATTAATGAAGAAATACCAAATGTATAGCCTTTATATCCATTTTAATGATAACCAAATCCTTCAGTATAACTATCTATCCCAAATCAGCTTAAGGAAGCTATTACTGGGTTTTATAAATCTTTTCAATGTTGCAATACTTTGTGCTACATATGACAAAAATCACACTTTTTTGCTTAAAAGTTTGCTTAAAACTCAACATTCAGAAAACTAAGATCATGGTATCCGGTCCCATCACTTCATGGCAAATAGATGGGGAAACAGTGGAAACAGTGACAGACTTTATTTTTTGGGCTCCAAAATCACTGCAGATGGTGACTGCAGCCATGAAATTAAAAGATGCTTGTTCCTTGGAAGAAAAGCTATGACCAACCTAGACAGTATATTAAAAAGCAGAGACATTAGTTTGCCGACAAAGGACCATCTAGTCAAAGCTATGGTTTTTCTAGTAATCATGTATGGATGTGAGAGTTGGACTATAAAGAAAGCTGAGTGCAGAAGAATTGATGCTTTTGAACTGTGGTGTTGGAGAAGATTCTTGAGAGTCCCTTGGACTGCAAAGAGATCCAACCAGTCCATCCTAAAGGAAATCAGTCCTGAATATTCACTGGAAGGACTGATGCTGAAGCTGAAACTCTAATACTTTGGCCACCTGATGCAAAGAACTGACTCATTGGAAAAGACCCTGATGCTGGGAAAGATTGAAGGCAGGAGGAGAAGGGGATGACAGAGGATGAGATGGTTGGATGGCATCACCGACTCGATGGACATGAGTTTGAGCAAGCTCCAGGAGCTGGTGATGGACAGGGAAGCCTGGCGTGCTGCAGTCCAGGGGGCCAGACACAACTAAGTGACTGAACTGAACTGATGACGAAAATTATCCATGAGTTTCGAGGCAAATGTGTATTTAAATCTGGAAACGCAGCCTAATTCTAAAAGTGATTCATGTTTTTTTGTATTTTTCAATTTTTGATCAAGGAATGCAATAACATAATAAATATGAGTTAACAATACAGACAGTAAGCAAAAAAGTATACTGACCATTTCATTATAAAAACTTATATACTCTAGAAATCAATTTGGAAAGAGAATATCATGCTGTTCTAACCACAGTCACTTGAATAAATACAGAGTGAGGTGATACTTAAACAGGACAAATTTGCAAATTTGAAGGATTTAATTCATTGCAAACATCAAGTGGCAGTAACTTGAATTCAACTACTAATATAATTTAACACCATTTTGTAAATATTCCAAATAGCCATTAAAATGCACACTCATACCAAATTCTATCTCCTCACAGTGCAGCTTTGTCTATGTATCTTTCTGAGCCTGATCGAAAGCGAACAACCACACAGTGTTTGATAGGGAAAGTTTAATTTAAATAATTATTCACTTTAACTGGGGATTGAACTAATGAGGGACAGGCTAGTAAGGAAGGAGGAGAATTCTAAAGGATGTAGAAACAGCAGATATAAGACTGCCACTACTCCTAGGAAGGACTGAGATAGAGTACCCAATAGGGGAGCCTCCCCTTTCTGATCTGAAATTCAGACGTCATTAGAGAAGGCACAGACTTGGATCACTGAAAGACAGAAATGTTCCTGTGATGCTGATCCAGTGGAACCTGCCATATATCCATCTTCTAGAGGGTGCCAGGAAAAACTGCTCATGGGTTTCTGAGGAAGCTGCCGGCTGCTAGGTGTTGCTTAGAACCCGGGCCCTGTTACAGTTGGCAAGAATTGCAGGAGCCTGTTGGGAGACTAGAGATGGCAACCAAACTATGTCTTTGAAATGAGTTCATAGGATGTTGATAGTCACTCAGTCATTTCCAACTCCTTGCAATCTTATGGACTGTAGCCTGCCAGGCTCCTCTGTGCATGGAATTCTCCAGGCAAGAATACTAGAGTGGGTTATTGTTCCCTTTTCCAGGGGATCTTCCCTTCCCAGGGATCAAACCGGGGTCTCCTGCATTGCAGGAAAATTCTTTACTGTCTGAGCCACCAGAGAAACTCAAAGGATTAAAGTTAAGAACTAAATCTCCATCTGCCAGGATATCTGAATTTGTGTGTGTGTGAGTCGCTCAGTCATGTCTGACTCTGAATCTGGAAACAAAACTCTCTTTTCCCACAGTGCCTCACTAGTGCCCTCAACTGACAAAGTTTATCATTGTACCAGATGGTAAAAAGGAAAAAGAAAAGAAAAGGAAGGGTGTGGGGGGAAGCCATGGCACATGTTCACAAACAAGGAAAAGGGAATTTAGAGCTGAATTAAGACAATTCTTAACTGCAGCACAGGCTGCATGGCAAGTCATAAAGTGGTGGGCATGTGCAACTAGAAACAGAGTATACAAGCAGGGTCACATCCTCAGTGAGTGTGGTGCTCAAAGTGGTCCTTACCTGCATAGACAGCCCCCTAACATTCTCTTCAATATCTGTTTTAAAAAATCCCAGAAGATGGAATAGACAAACAGAAGTTCATTTTGTCCTGATACTATTGCCAGCAATAGGGAGAGGAAGTACAGACCAAGAGTGAATACTCAACACCCTTGAAATCTAAGGTGAGAGAATTTGAAAATTTGGGGTTGGGGGCATTGCAAGGGAACTGCATTTATAAATTGGGTATCGATCACAAAAAGTAAATCTTCTGCTCTCTCCATGACTAGAGGCTGTTTTGCAATTTAAAGCACAGACACACCAAGGTTAGGCTCCTACCTCCCCATAGAGACTGGGTGTGAGATGCACTGCCTTCCTTGAGGAATACATTTCAAAGGGGATGGCTACCAGGTCCTTGAGAAAGACATTTCTATGCTGTCAAACTCTCAGAGACTTTTAAATGACTTATATCTCAAAAAAGAAAGATAATTTAACAGTTAAAAGTTTTCTAAAGTAAACGTTCTACAATAAGAAAGAATAGTATGGTAAATACAGATTCACTGTAGTTTTGACACTCTATAATCCACAATATCCAATATATTTTTGCAGATCGCATGAGAATAGCTTTCAGGGAAAGGAAGGAGGAGGACAGTTACTACAGATACTAAACAAGAAAAGCCCAAGGTCCTTGTTTACCACATAACTAAAATTTCTTTAGAGAAAGTCTACTCCCTGTGTAATTTACCAATCAGGAATGTGTTTTTCCCCTTTTGTCTTTTCTCCTTCCTTCCTCCCTACTTTCCGTTTTTTTTTTTTTTTTTTCCCTCTCTCTCTCTTTCCTTTTTTCCTTTCTTTCAATGCAGCTGTGGGTCCATCTACAGAATTCTCTATAAGATTAGATTTATAAAGTTAACCTAAGGAAAATCCCTCCTTACATCTTGTGACCTTTGGTCATAATCTTATAAATAATAACAACAGATCATGTATTTGATGAAAAGCATTTGTATCATTTAAAAGATCACTGATATCCTCTCTATAACCTGATCAGTCTGTTGCTTTGCCCAAATAATTCATCTAAGTCCTCAACAGATTTTAATATCAAGTATCACAAGCAAGTTCCCAAGGAGTATTAAAAAAGAATTCAATACATCAAATCATAGAACAATATCATTTTATCACTTTTAGAATAAGTAACACATGTCCTGATACTTAAAATCAAGGTTTTATCAAGTCTTATATCACAGTCATATTTCAGTCATAAAATAGTAAAATGTGATGCATATCTTGCACCTGGAACTTTTAAATTGCCACATTAGGGTCTCTCATTGTGGAAGTTTTGTGAATCTGTATTCCCAATAGTTCTTATTAGATGACAACAAAGAATTCTGATTACATTCTAATATTGGGTATAGTTATGCAACAGTTGTAGCCAAAGATGCTGTGGTTTAGGTACATGGATATTAACATATCGTGTGTGCTGTTGCATTGACATTACCCTTGCAGCCCCTAGAACATCACCTAGATTGAACCCCACTACCATTACTGTAGCTGCTTTTGGAGTTTAGCTACTCTCCGGAAACTCTGAGCACTCAGATGCGCACACAGAAATTCTCAGGTGATTCTCCATTAGCCACAATTCTCAGTGGATGAGCGGATAGCTATTAATACATTTCCAAGTTCAAATCCTGTCAGAAAAGAGCTGTTCCACTAATTTAGGCACTAGCCAGCTATCCGTTTTTTTCTTGGTGAGTTTCTTCTCCATGAATTGGAACCTATGCATGGTTCATTGTTTTCAATTTTAGTAAATTTTAAAAGGAAGTGGAAAAGAGAGAATCAGGTGATCTTAATACTGTATCTCTCAGTAACACACTTTCTTTTGGCATGCCACCTTTCTCCCACTCTGATCCAAGTTTTTTGTTTGTTTTCTTTTTTTTTTAAATTATTCATTAATTTATTCTAGTCTTATTATTTTACAAAACTTTGATTTCATCACACATAGTGAATCATAATTGTTTGTTTTCTAATCATTGATAGGAGAGATGAAAGAGATTCATGTCATTTAGAGACATAAGAGATGAAACAGTAATCCAGTATCAGTCTCTTAACTACATGCGAAGAAAACTCAGAACTGACACGTCCCAGTTACTTAGTGTCAGGACAACATCAAAATAAGGTGTCACACTCCTCAACCAATGTTTACCTACAATCACTCTAACACTGCTTGTTTTATTAAAATAAGAAAATACAGTTTATGGTTTGGAAAGTTGTCTTGTGTGTGGGTGTGCATGCATGTATATTTGCAATCTAAGCAGGAAAGCTTATATGATGTGAAGAGATGGTGAAAGATAGAGGCATCCTGTTGCCTTTAAAAGCTTTGATGTCTGGTCTTGTCATTGTAACTAGGATATCTTATCCCCTGATATACAGTCTTTCCTTTATCTGGGTGCATTAAAGTCTCATATTTTTGACTCTTGTTTCTTAGACTTTATACTACTTTCATTGAAGGTATTTTCCTATTCCTTTTTCTTTCTCTCTCATTTAGAGATCAGGAATGAACATTGTCTGCTTTGATTATCAAAGAGAGAAAATTGCATAGAATGCATGCCTTTGCTGTCCTAGAAGCATTTTTAATCTAAACTTTTTTAGAAAACTGGTTTTCCTAATCATGTGTTTTCCATCTACTTGGAATAATTTAAAGGGGGATATGATTATTTCTCCAATGAAGTGGAAACACCAATTTAAATAAATGAAATTTATTGACTCCACCAAGTTCTATACACCATTGGGAAGTAATTTTTCTATTGTAACCATGATCATTTTACCTGCTTACATAAATGTCCAATCTATGGACTGACTTGAGGAAGGTTATTCAGCTCCAGAAAATGTATTATCTCACAGAATTTTAGTCAATTCTTTCTTTATAATGTTCCCTTGTTTGTGTATTTTAATTTTACACTTCCTCAAGAAGCAGTAATGTGTCTCTGTCACACAGAAGTTCTCTACAGGTTCTGATAGCATGAGCTACCAGAGACTGAGTGTTTATTTTCTCCCCCTTTGGTGCTGAATTTTTTACATATAAATTCATTTAGCCTTCCCACTAATTCAATGAATTAAGTGATATTATTATTTCCATTTGGGCTTCCCAAGGCACTAATGGTAAAGAACCCACCTACCAATGCAGGAGACCTAAGAGATACATGTTCAATCCCTAGATCAGGAAGATCCCCTGGAGGAAGGCATGGCAACCCACTCTAGTATTCTTGCCTTGAGAATCCCATGGACAGAGGAGCCTGGCGGCTACAGTCCATAGGTTACAAAGAGTTGGACACGACTGAAGTGTTTAGCACTCACACACATTATTTCTGTTTATAGTTGAGGAACAGAAGGAACTAGATAAGATTCCTCTTGAGGTTAATGCTAGAATCAGCACTTTAGATACTATGTCATATTTCTAAATTTCTATACCATGTTTTATGTAATATATTTTATATTTTTATGAGATAATCAACCAGGTGTGGCCACAAGAGAAAAGAGACAGGCTCAGGAAAACTAATAGGTCCTAATAGAGACAAGAGGCATAGCAGGTCTTGCAGAGCCAAATGGAGAGTAATCAGGATAAGTGGGAGGCAAAAAACAGGAGGAGGAAGTGGGGGGCAGGGAAGAACTTGGGTGCTTAGAACAAGGCCTTAATTGGGATTTCCATAGGAAAGTCATGACAGGAAAAGGTGAACAGGTTAGGATTCGCTGCTTTGAAAAAGTGTTGTGGGTTTTGAATATAGAGATGATCTCTGTTGCCCCTGGATGTTCAAGGCAGAAAAATACTGCCTCCTGGAGTTTGTGGGCCGGATAAAGGAAATGTGGATTAGTTAGTTTGCAGACCAAAGATTTACTGCTGGCTAGGCATTTTGCTATCACCCAGACAGACAGAGAGAGCCTCTTCCCAACCAGAAAGGTTTTTTTTAAGATGCCAAAACATAATATGCATAAACATAAAACATAAAAGTATATGTATATAATATATAGAAAACTACATTACATTTTTATATTTATATTTAAAGTATAAATAAATATATTTGTATATTTAGTGTATATTACAGCAGTAATCCCTCTAGTTTC
Organism: Odocoileus virginianus; assembly: GCF_023699985.2. Classification (NCBI taxonomy): domain Eukaryota; kingdom Metazoa; phylum Chordata; class Mammalia; order Artiodactyla; family Cervidae; genus Odocoileus; species Odocoileus virginianus. The sequence goes on along the minus strand of NW_027224347.1, from coordinate 127,092 downwards.
CTATCAAATAAAAATATACAAAATCCCATTCAGAGTGGTATTCTCTATTCAATGTATTTACCTATGACAAAAATCATACACAGAATAAAACTTGTGGATGATTTTAAGTTGTATAATAATTAATGAAAAAGAAAAAAGAGTATATAAAGTCACCTTAAGTTTTTTGAGTAGATTCCTAGAGAAAGAGAAGAGGGAAATTATAAAAGTACCAAAAGTTTGGGTTGGGTGTGAAGCAAGGTAATTTGATCAAAAATATCAGAAATGATTTTCATTGCCAACAAAAAATACTAAAATGACAGAAAACATCTAGGTTAGGCTAAACTCCATTATAAACAGCGGAGTAGCCCACAGGCAACTTTGTCCTTTTGCATCTGAAACAGATATTATCATGATCAAAATATTTAAGCTACAGGGGTTACCCAATAGGTCAATTTTTATATGTTACCATCATATCCTAATTTATGGTGCCTTTTATTCAATTGACTTTCCATTTATCATCTCAACTTTGTTTTCTTTAAGATCTGTAAGGATTTACATCACCTTCTACCCCATTCTGCTTACACACCATTTTGAAGCTAAGCGCCAGAATTTTTTCAGTAACTCAAGTTTTCCTCCACTACTGATAAAAGGACATCACTTCCATATAAATTCCAAAACCTGAATAAGAACCTGCACATGGGCCAATCATTTTTTTCTGGAGAGAACAAACCTCCTCACTGTTTTACCTGAGAGTCAATTCTAAGGTTTGTGAGTAGATATTTTACTTCTTAAACCAGAGTAAATGTGAAAACTGGGAAAAGCTGCCACTTTCTGGAGATTCTAAGTTTCCAACAAAGTAGATGGGGCTATGAGTTTGAGGAGTTAGTCTATGACTTCAATTGTTATGGAGGAATTTCACCTAATCTGAAATGTGTCTGGAGTTTAGAAGTGGATATAGACAAAAATTTAATGTTGCCATCTGTGGCACCATCTGAGACCACTTCAAAAACTAGTAAGGTCAATGCCATTAGAATCATAATTTTGATTTCTACAATTTCTAGGTGAGAAACACTGGACTCATCTTCCTTCTCCGTAAATATCCATACTGGCATGTGGAAAAGCTCTTCAAGAATTCTATCATCATGCTGATTTAAACTGATTTCCAAAAATTTAATGTCATGTGGCCATATTTCCATCCATTTTTTTCATGAACTACAAGGAATAACAAAGAGGATTTCCTCTTCCTTCCCATCCATAAATTTGCCTGTGAAGAGGTATCAGGATCAGTGGTGAGGAAAGGATTCATGAGCCTTATGGGATCTACTAACATGTCATATCTGAACCCAAAGACAGTGATCCTGATTGGGATCCCTGGACTAGAGCATGTGCAGTTTTGGATTGGATTTCCCTTCTTTAGTGTGTGCCTGGTGGCTCTGCTGGGGAATGTCATTTTAATAATCATTATTGCAACAGAACGCAGTCTTCACCAACCCATGTACATCTTCTTGGCAGTGTTGGCAGCCACTGACCTAGGACTCTGTGTAGCCATTGCTCCCAAGATGTTGGCTATCTTCTGGTTTGGCTCCTATTCCATGGCTTTTGATGCTTGCCTCACCCAACTCTTCTTCATCCACGCTTTGCAGGGCATGGAATCTGGCATACTGTTAGCCATGGCCTTTGACCGCTATATTGCCATCTGTGATCCTTTGAGGCATGCATCCATCCTCACACCTCTCTTTCTAGCCCAGATGGTACTGATGGTGGCAATTCGGACAACAGTGCTTGTTGGGATTTTACCCATTCTACTAAAACGACTGCAAATTTTCCAATCAGTGGTTATTGCCCATTCCTACTGTGAGCACATGGCTGTGGTCAAGTTGGCTGCAGAAGATGTCCACATTAACAAATCATATGGGCTTTTTGTGGCCTTTGTGATTCTGGGTTTTGACCTGATTTTTGTCTTCATTTCCTACATTTTTATTTTTCGAGTTGTTTCTCACCTTCCTCAGAAGGAGGCACGACTCAAAGCTTTCAATACCTGTACTTCCCATATTGTCATCTTCCTAGAGTTTTATATTCTTGCTTTTTTTTCCTTCTTCAGCCACCGTTTTGGACATGTATCACCCTATACTCATATATTCTTATCTACCATCTATCTGCTTGTTCCCCCTGCCCTTAACCCCATTGTCTATGGTGTGAAGACCATGGAGATCCGCAACCGAGTTGCTCAGATTTGTATTCTGAAGCATGACTCCCAGTAGTAATCCAAAAATAATATTATACAGGAAAAAATATATTTTTAGGTTTAAGATGAAAACTTCTTGTACAATATCTATTTTGATGAGATTTTTACATCATAATGATCTCCATTAAAGAATGTATATTCCCAAAACAGAAACAATCAGAATATGAGATAAAATTAGGTGAAAAAAATATATGTATCTCATAACTTCTCATCATCCTTTCATCTCTCCCTTACTTTCTTCATCTTTTTGCCTTCCTTCCATCATTCTTTTCTCTTCTTTTCCCCTTTCTTTTCTTGTTTACAAGGAAACAAGACACAAGATTCCTTGTATCTTCCTGTAATATCAACAGGCAGTTTATCTTTTGGATGTGCAAGATTGATAAAGATATATCCATTATTTAAAAAGATTAAATCTAATTTAATTTTACTTAAGCAATGTTAAGAACAAAAGATTTTAGTTCACACATGAGAAGTAACTACTTTAGATTTTTTTAGGGAATCAGAGAAGATCTCATATAGAAAGTCATGGCAAATGTGAGATTTGAATTTAAAATGATGAAATTGCGTTAAACAGAACTTAGTTTTTAAAACACTATTACTTAGTAGTTATGGAGGAGTATGTGCAGATATGTGTGAATCTAACTTCCTTGAGCATTTGATTCATGAAAAGCAGAATCAAATATGCCTTCACCAGTTCTTCAGGCCAGAATATTGAAGTGGGTAGCCATTCCCTTCTCCAGGGGATCTTCCCAACCCAGGGATCAAACCCAGGTCTCCCGCAATGCAGGTGGATTCTTTACCAGCTGAGGTACTAGGGAAGACCCTCATCAGTGATCAAAATTATACAAATCATTCTGCATTATTTAGTTATGTATTAACACCCAAGTAATAGGATATTTGACCCCATTTAACAGCCCAAACACAGACCTTTTTATTGGGTATATGAACAATTCAGCTTTTCAAAGCTCCTATTGACTAGCATTGCTTGTGATGGCTTTAGAAGGAGTTCATTTTCTGTCTGTATTGTTGCAACTCACTATGAGCTTATTTTTTTCCAAAAGGTCATTAGGAGACCCTGACAAATTTTGAGATGCTGTCCATTAATCTGAGCTAGTTCTCTGATGATGCACATGGAACCGTTTCTTTTTACCCCACTCTTTTTATCCATACAACTCAAAAAATATTACAAAAAAACCCCTAATACTCTGATGTTTAGCCATCTCTCCCTTAGTCTCATTTTCACATCATATCTTACTGTCCAGTGTCTACAGCGTGAGAGCATATATGCCACCACATGAACATCAATAAGTCTTAGCTCAGGTTTGTCATTGACCACAGCTATTTGTCTCCTTCCCCTTGATGATCAAGGTAAGTTCAGTTCAGTTCAGTCACTCAGTCATGTCCGACTCTTTGCGACCCCATGGACTGCAGCACACCAGGCCTCCCTGTCCGTCACCAACTCCTGGAGTTTACTCAAACTCATGTCCATTGAGTCAGTGATGCCATCTGGCCATCTCATCCTCTGTCATCCCCTTCTCCTCCCACCTTCAATCTTTCCCACCATCAGGGTCTTTTCAGATGAGTCAGTTCTTCACATCAGGTGGCTAAAGTGTTGGAGTTTTAGCTTCAGCATCAGTCCTTCCAATAAATATTCAGGACTGATTTCCTTCACGATGGACTAGTTGGATCTCTTTGCAGACCAAGGACTCTTAAGAGCCTTCTCCAACACCACAGTTCAAAAGCATCAATACTTCGGCGCTCAGCTTTCTTTATAGCCCAACTCTCATATCCATACATAACTACTGGAAAAACCATAGATTTGACTAGGTGGACCTTTGTTGGCAAAGCAATGTCTCTATTTTTTAATATGCTGTCTAGGTTGGTCATAACTTTTCTTCCAAGGAACAAGCGTCTTTTAATTTCATGGCTGCAGTCACCATCTGCAGTGATTTTGGAGCCCAAAAAAATAAAGTCAGCCACTGTTTCCACTGTTTCCCCATCTATTTGCCATGAAGTGATGGGGCCAGATGCCATGATCTTAGTTTTCTGAATGCTGAGTTTTAAGCCAACTTTTTTGCTCTCCTCTTTCACTTTCATCAAGAGGTTCTTTAGTTCTTTTTCACTTTCTGCCATAAGGGTGGTGTCATCTGCATATCTGAGGTTATTGATATTGATCAAAATAATGATCTATACTATTTCTTAGAAAAGGAATAAAAGATCAAAGTTTTACCTCATGATGGTCTCAAACAATAAACAGGTAAGTATGACATTGCTGCTGCTAAGTCAGTCATGTCCAACTCTGTGCGACCCCATAGACAGCAGCCCACCAGGCTCCCCCGTCCCTGGGATTCTCCAGGCAAGAATACTGGAGTGGGTTGCCATTTCCTTCTCCAATGCATGAAAGTGAAAAATGAAAGTGAAGTTGCTCAGTCGTGTCCAACTCTTAGCGACCCCATGGACTGCAGCCTACCAGGCTCCTCTGTCCATGGGATTTTCCAGGCAAGAGTACTGGAATGGGGTGCCATTGCCTTCTCCCAAGTATGACATTAGAATGGCCCTATCAAGAGTTCTCCCAAAAGCAAACCAAAGCAAGAATTTTGGTGTATGTGGTATAACTGGGGATTGATACTTGAAAATTCTTGTGAGAGAGGAAGCAAGTAAAACAGTGAAGAGAAGCTAATAAGGTAATCATGACTGAGCAGATTACTGCTGTAGATTACGAGAGCTTTCTCCTGCTAGCGGTACTGGAAAAATGTAAGAAACACACCTACAAATTGTTCCAATGGGGGATCAGAAACATGGGATATTTATTTAACAATCTCCCACTCTCCATATAAGAAAAACACAGAAACTTTAAGTATTACCACTAGCTGGGTTGAGTCAAAAGCATCAGAAATGATTGCCAGCAATTAATTTATTTTCATTAATTCTAAAGACACTGTCTGTCATAATATATATAGTGGGAAGATACCACATTCTACAAAATGTTATTATTGGCAGATGCTGACAATGGTTATAATTATTTTTTGTAGATGAGAATATGAACTGATAAATGAATGGTTTGGGGGGTATTTAATTAGAGAAAAGTGCTTATTTCTTCTATATAACTTACCATTCCATACCTGTTCCCAATCCACTTTTTTTTCTGGTATACTACCTGGAATGGATTGAGAGTTTTTTCACAGTGGAGTATGGGCCAGATGAGAACCTAGCCTCTTAAATTATGAGGGGAGAAAACTGTGCAGAATAAGGTGTGTTGTCTTAGAAAGGAACAGATGTGTTGGTGTGTCCTGGCTCTCTCATCAATTCCTATAAATTTCTGTATACATAAGTGACGGTGTATTGACTACCTTGGAATCTCTATAGAAAAAAAAAATTCAAAAAACTGAGAGTAGACTACATGTATGAGATTAATGTGGGAAGCACTAAAAATAATCATCGGAGACAACGCTACAAATGTTTGGGACCATAACATTTTGATGTGGGTTAATAGTGGTTTTGCATATCTACTGATGATGTAACTGGTGTGTAGATCAGATATATGTGCATAAAGAAGTTCCTGTGAATGTATGCATATCTCAAGTGAGGTGTATAGATGAATACAAATATGCATATGTTATCATATTCCAGAAAAAAAAGGAGTTTATAGACAAATAAGATGATCGCAAGGCTGTTTATGAAGGAAATAGCAAGTCTATTTGTACATATTTATGTGAGTAAATATCATCTGTGTGATATTTGTTCTAAACAGATTTGAGGGTGTCTATACTATAAACATTAGATGTATGAATATGGGTATGATTTGCATGTATAGGTCCCTTGGTTTATGAGTTGGTGTTTAATAATATTTTTTTAAAAACTGTGACAAGGGTTTAGAACTGGTTTGCATGAGGTGAAAATTTCAATTTCTGGGCATGCCATTGCCCTTAAAGAAATGTCAATGTAAGAGGGATAGGGTGGGGAGGGAGGTGAGTTCAGGATGGGAGGGACATATGTATATCTGTGGCTGATTCATGTTGACATATGGCAAAAACCATCACAATATTGTAAAGCAACTATCCTTCAATTAAATAAATTAATTAAAAATAAAGTTAAAGAATGCAGACTAAAACTGAACTATAGAACAGATCAAAGATGACTGAATGCCAAAGAAACTGGCAGTACAGACTGGCATGTATTGTTTGAAGATAAGCATTAAGGAAAACAAACTGAAGAAAGTCTCTTGAGGTGGGAAGAATTTTGACTAAGAGCAAGGAAAATGCTTCCTAAGTAGCCGGAGAATGAGCTAAAACAGCAGTAATGTGTTATTTCTTTACAAATAAAGCAGTCAGGTTTGGCTAGACTGATGCCTATTCAGTGATTTAGTGAAAGTATAACACTTGGCATGGCAGTTTGAAGTCAAGTAATGTATAACTTGAATGCCATGCTGTGGAATTAAGCCATTATCTTAAGGAACAGGCTGTTAAAGATTTTAACTGGACAAAATGAGACATCTGTTTGAAAAAGATGACTCCACGTGGGTGAAGAGTTAATGAAAATTTTGAATATGAGAGAAATTGAATATAAGCAGGTCAGTTAGAATTTTGTAGCACAGAGATTAAAAGTAATGAAAATATAAGATAGAAAAAAGACAAAGGAGATGTGCAAAGAAATATTGGTCACTGGTTGGATAAAAGGTAGGAAATAAGTAATTCAAAGGTTTTGCATTTAACTCAGGTCAAAAGAACGAAAATGAAAACTACAGAGGAACAATCTAGCTGGCAAGGAGATAAGGAAATATTTTGGAAAGATTTACATTTAAGGTGCACATGAAGAAAAGAGTGGTTCACAGCATTGTTGCAATGTTTTCTGGAACACAGCTATAACTCAGGGTTTAAGACACAGATCTGAGTGTTCTGGTTTGTGAAAATCTGTGAGGTTGGACAGGTGGAAGGAAAAAAGTGAAGTTAGAGAAAAAAATAGCTTCTTTGAGTTGTTTAAAAATTGGTTTATAACACTATATAAGATGTGCATGTACAATATTTTATTTCATATTCTATATACACTACAGTGTGCTCACCACTTAATACTTATTTTCTGCCCATCATCATACAGTTGACCTTTGCCTATTTCACCCTTCACCCACCCTTCTTCCTTCTGGTAACCACTACTCTGTTCTCTGTATTTCTGTTTTTGTTTTCATTGTATTTACTCATTCATCTACATTCCTCATATGAATGAAGCAATATGGTATTTTTCTTTTTTTCTTTGCCTTATTTCACTGAGCATAATACCTTCAAGATCCATCCATGTTGTCACAAATAAAAAGATTTCACCCTTTTTTTAACCAAAAAGTGTTTGATTATAGGTGTGTGTGTGTGTACATGTGTATGTATATATATATATATATATATATATATATATATATACACCATATCTTTATCTATTCATCTGTTGATAGACATTTAGGCTGCTTCCATGTCTTGGTTATTGTAAACAATGCTATGATGAACATGGGATGCATATGCAGCTTTTAATTAGCATTTTCATATTTTTTTGATAAATACCCAGAATGGTTATTTATGGCAGATGGCCAACATGAAAAGATGTTCAACATCACTAATTCTATGGGGAATATGAGTCAAAACCATAATGAGACACTACCTCATACCAATCAGAATGTCTATTATCAAAAAGGCAAGAGATAATAAGTGTTGGTGAGGATATGAAGAAAAGATAACCCTCATACACTGCTGGTGGGAATGTAAATTGGTGGAACACTATGAAAAACAGTATGGAAATGGAGGTTACTAAAAATAACTAAGGCTGTCTTTTTTTTTTTCCATTTGTAAAGTCTTACCTATCAAGCCCAATCTACCATATATTGGTTCTATGTTCTGACACTGAGTAACTCTCTAAGGATGGCACTTCTCTATTAACACCCTTCAGACAAAAAAAGGAGCTCAGTATTTATTGATATGGTCATGGGTACTTATACATATTTATTTCACTTAGGATTTCACCAACTCTGTTGGTGAAATATCTGAAACATAAATGCAGAAGAAAAATCATTACATCAATAAAAACTTTGGATAATTGTTTTTATCCACAGGTCTTTATATGCCTAAATTCATTACACCTCTTTTGAAAAAAATAATTCCAATTTATGTTATGTGATGGAGGTAGATAAACAATAAAATTAATTATAAAATATTCTCCTGTTTTATTACACATAAGCCTTTAGGGAGGACTGCTTGTCATGAAGGTTTCATAACAACTACATCTTGATGGAAAGGACATGCCCCTGCTACATTCCCACATTGACCAATCCTTCTCTTGCCTTTCCTCAAGGAAAGTCCAATTTCCTCACTAAGCTCAATTATGACAAGAATTATCTCTACCTACAACCTAACATGATTTCCAGCTCCATAGGTACCAACATCAATCTCCTTGACAATGGAAGATTCGTAGCACCCACTCCCGCATTTGCTTGGTCCGAGCCCCATAAATCAAAGGGTTGATCAGGGGAGGCACCAAGAAGTAGAGATTGTCAATGATAATCTGTAGGTGGGAAGCCATACGATAGCCTAAAATCTGAGCCAAGACAGAAAAGATAACAGGGGAATAAAAGAGAGCAATGATACAAAGATGAGAGCCACATGTGCTGAAAGCTTTGCCCCGTGCCTCCCAAGAGGGTATTCGAAATACAGCATGAAGGATCAGCCCATATGACAGAATGATAAAAAACAGATCAAATCCCACAGATGCTACAATAACCATGAGGCCATAGACAATGTGATCAGAGACGTCTCCACAGGCTATTTGCACCACAGCCATGTAGGCGCAGTATGAGTATGCAATGATGTGAGTTTGGAAGCTTTCCATTCTTTTCACCAGGATGGGTGCTGGGGTCAGCACTGCCACTGCCCTTGCCAGGACAGCCAGTGCCATCTTCACAAGCAGGTTGTTACTAAGGACAGTTGCATATCTCAGAGGGTGCCAGATAGCCACAAATCTGTCAAAAGCCATAGCCAGAAGGACCCCAGACTCCATGACATAAAACAATGGAATGAAAAACATCTGTGTGAGGCAGGCATTAAAGCTGATTTCCTTGGCATTCATCCAGAAGATACCCAGCATGCGGGGCACAGTGACACTGACAAGAGACAGGTCAACAACTGACAGCATGGCCAAGAGGAGAAACATGGGCTCGTGAAGACTCTTCTCCACCCTGATGATAGATAAAACGGTGGCATTGCCGATGACAGCAACAACAAATACCAGGAAAAAAGGTACAGAGAACCAGCCATGGGAAGACTCCAGGCCAGGAATTCCAGCCAGAACAAATATCAAGGGCTGAGCTATGGAGTTGTTGCAAGAGGACATCCCTCTCCAGGCCTCCTCAAGGTCTGATTCCTAGAGAGAAAGAAAGGAGGGATATTTTGAAATCACTGTATCATTTGAAGCTAAAATGCTGGGTACTATAGTAGTTTATGGTGATAACCAAAATTTACCAGCTAGTGAACAAACAAATGTTGCAGCTAATGGAGTTAAGGAGGGAGATACTTCTCAGTTATTTTCTCTGCAGGAGGGAGAAGCAGTCTCAAGGAAAAATTCTCAATAAAACATACCAACTCTGTTGTGTAAATTCTCCTGTTGACCTGATCCTGTTTAATACTCAATGTATATAAACCTGTAGGAGAGCCCCCCCTTCCCCCAAGAGAACAGGACCTGAAAGGAGACCCAATATATTAATTACAGGCATGACGTGGGGATGTGGATGAGCTAGAAAGTATGGTTTTCACTCAAGAAGTTGAATTTCATCATCCGAAGGTCCTCAGTTCTTGAGACTGGCCTTGGTGCTTTAGAATTCTTCTCTGGAGTGTTTTTGATTATGACCAATAACCTAGGAAATTTGCTGATCTGATATCTTAAAAATATGGTTTTCTGGAGGAATAATTGATATTTTGAAGGACAAATGTAGAGTCAAAAAATACTTCAATAGATAATAATTTTGTATTAAAATTTTATATATATATATATGCATTTATGTGTTTTTGTATAGCGACCATAATTTAGAAGCTAATGGTAACATATTTCTATATAAATAAGATTATATTTGTTAAATATGTTAGTGTACATAACTATTTTAAATAGAAATACACATTTACAAATTATTTGATGACAGCTATAGGTTAAAGATCATACAATACTAAATTTCACTATTAAGGTCTGGACTTTACATTTTCTTAGAAATATTCCAATTATATGATATATATAAATGGCAATCACAGAAAAAATAGAAGCTTCAACAGATGCTTAAAATACAGAGATGGAAAAAACATAACACCAAGTTGCTTTAAAAAATAAAATTACATGGCATGGGGGAGTGGGAGGGAGGCTCAAGAGGAAGGGATATATGTATATATGCAGTCCGTGAAATTCTCCAAGCCAGCATACTGGAGTGGGTAGCCTATCCCTTCCCCAGCAGATCTTCCCAACCCAGGAATTGAACTGAGGTCTCCTGCACTGCAGGTCAATTCTTTACTAACTGAGCTCTCAGGGACGCCCATGTATACATATAGCTGATACATACTGAGGCACAGTAGGATCCAACACAACACTGTAGAATAACTGTACCACAATCACAAAGTACAGCAATATTAATATGTGTCCTTTTTTGTTTTGACAAACTTGGATTATTTGTCTTTTTGCCAATTAATTTACTCTAAATACTTAGGATCCCAAAACAGAGTGGCAAAAAGTACACAACATTTATACATCATAAACTGAGTTATGAAGATCTAAGTATTTCATGTATCAACCACCTTTGGTAAAAGGCAAGCCACAGCCAAATGACAGACAGGTCTCCTAGAAGGTAACTTGGTATAGTAAAAATAATAAGGTCTTTAGATAAAGGTGGCTGTGATACAATTTCAACCCTGCTACTAATTTAAGTGACTTGACCATAAAGTGTTCAAGGCTTTGAGCCTCTTTCCTCATCTCAAAAATGACATGAGGTTTACCTTGCAAAACTTGCTGTGAGAATTAAGTCTATCATTAAATCCCAACATTGTATAAAATGTGCAATGTTTCTGACCTAATTCTTTTAATGTTTCTGTGCTCTACAAATACAAATTTTCTTCTTTTTCAATAAAGTAGAAAGATTAAGTGAGATACGCCAAAAATAAAGTCCTTTTTGCTTTGTGTTTTTCTTGGAAAGAACAGTAATCAGGATAATAACTAGTCTTGAATGGATACCATAAGAAGGAATATGTGATGGCCCTGATAAAATATGTAATTTTATCCTTAATCTTTTTTTTTACCTTAGAAGTGTATTATTTATTTTACCATAGCTATTATCACTAGGTTCTAATGAAGTACAAATGATTTGGCAGCCTGTAAAATCCCATTTCCAAGCCATCTTTCTAAAAAAGCATTTTAGACAAGGTTGGAAGGGCCATAAACTTACATTCAACCTAGGTACCTTTCTACCATAGTGTGTTTCCATAAATAACCTTTAATCAGTACTTTATGGATCCTTATCAGAAAGTCATTTCCTCCTGATCTCAGCAATCCATCTCTAATACAATAGGAGACCTCATCTAAAGGCCTGAGTACACTAGAAAGCCAGAACCCAGAAACCTGGAAGTGATAATAGGAAAGACGGTGTACTTTAAGCACCATGTCAATTTATCAGCATCCAAGAGAAGGAAATTTGAAAGTTTTCATTTTGCTCATGGCCACTGAGGTCAGCATTAAACATTTCATAGAGCTGCCCCAAAGTAGCCTCCTCCAACAACTTTTCATAAATCTGTCAGGTTCAACGTGTTCAAAATAAGAACTGTGCATTCTATGTCTCTACTCAGTGTTATTGAAAAACATCTTTTGAAAGTGCATTGATGGTTTTAAAAATACACATAGAGAAAAAAATTGAAACATACATTTTCTAAGAAAAATGATATTAAAGAGTTTATCTTTTTTTAAATTGAAGTATAGTTGATTTATATTATTAATTAGTTTCAAGTGTACAGCAAAGTGATTCAATTATATATACATATATATATATCCATTTTTACATATTCCTGTTCCTTATAGATTATTATAAAATACTGAGTATAGTCCCCCACGATTTTTTGATTCATTACCTGCTATGGGGAAAAATATATACTTAGTGTCACCAGACATAGATACCTGGCCAAATAAAGGAGGCTAAAATAATTTTAAAGGTGCATTTTAGTTCAGTAGGGGAAAGAAACCTACCACAAACTCAGAAGAAAAGACAGCCCTGAGAAATTAGAAGCTCACTATCAGTGGGAGTTTTCAGGTAGAATTTAAATGGTCATCTATCAGGAATAGTATAAATAAAAATTATCCATGTGGTGGTGGCATTAGGATGTTATTCGAGCTTTAAGTACTGCCAGCAACAACTATATAAATATTAATCTGAGTAAAGGAAGCATAAATTAGATTTAAAAATTAGGAAGATACTATTTATTATTTTCTAATGGATGTCATTGGGCAATCTAAAGATTACAGATCTCAACCATAACTGTATAAGGGTTAGTGACTATGGTATTTCGATGAAAAGATTTGAGAATCTCTTTATCCTATACGACTTTGTGCATCTCAGGATTTTGTACTCTTTTCCTTCCCCGTTTTTCTCTTTTCCTAGCATAGTACCTGTAGATGGTTGTGAATTTGGTCATAGGGGGACTGGGACCAGGAAAGCCACTGTCCTCTTGAGGTGTGCAGAAGATGTGTTGATGTCCAGAATAAGACGACTGTCTGAGCTACAGGCAGATTTATGCTGGTTTGTCCTGGCCCACCTGAGTCCTTAGTGGCCTCTGTGTTAAGCAAGGGACATTATTTAGCTTTGCTATTCTGGAGAACAAATCCTACAGCCAATTAGTGAGGAGAGTATAGATGGATGCAAAACTAATTGCCGGTGTGTTGTGGCATATGGTATGGTATGGTTCAGGAAGCCCAGGGAGGAGTAAGGATTAAAGAATTATTTAGAATGAAAATTAAAGAACACCTGGGACAACAACAGGCAGGGCCAACTGCAACTATAATTATATATAAATTACTATGGCTTGCTTCAAAACCAACAGGTTAAATCATTTTAATTTCCAGTGGCACTGGGACCTCCACAGGCAAAACTGAAACTGAAGTTAGAAGTCTTTATTCCCTAGATACAAAAAGGATCCATAAAAAGCTGGCAAAAAAGTATGCAGTAAATAAAATATTAATTAACCAAATTAAGACCATTGTTTGGTAAATGAGATACGTAAAAAGAAAAATAATATAGAGAAGTGAGATTCAGGTAAAAGAAAGAGATGAGCTCTATAAAAAAAATGCACAATACTAGGTTTAGGAGAGACTGAGTTTCAGAAAGACTCTTGGCAGAAGTCAAAAGCTCAACTTGAGAGTAAATATAAAAGTGGAAGAAATTGCTAACAACTATTTTGTTGCAAGTAGTAGTCAAATGTAAATATCCTGGATACAATAACTGGGGAGCTGTTTGTTCACTATTTCCCCACTGCCTGGCAAATTACATAAGTCTTCAAATATTTTTTAAATCAGTAAATGCACCCCCCCAACACACACACGAAGACACATAAATACACAAAGGTTCTTCATCAATCATCCACTCAAACTTTAGGCTTAGGGTAAGCAACAGTCATAAAATGTGTGAGCTTGTCAAAATTTTCATTAAGCCAAGTCCTAAAGTATATTCAGGGTACACAAATCAATTTAATTCTTTTCATCATGATCACCATCAACATGGATCAAGTTATCATCATATTGTCCTTGAAAATTTTATAACCTCCTAAAAGTTTTTTTCTAGTCATTCCTTCTACTCTGTCTCAACCCATTTTCTTCATTGCAGCCACAATGATTATTTTAAAACACAAACCTGATTATATCACTCCTGTTCATAAAATTTCCATTGTCTTCCTTTTGTTTTTAGGATAAAATTGTGAATTCTCAGCAAGCCTACCCCAAACTCTCACGATACTTTCTTAGCAGTCCTCATCACTCTTCATTCCACTCTGTACTCCATCCCATGAATGGACTTCCTTCAGTTCTTCAAATGTAAGATGACTCTGCCTACCTAACTATTTATCTAAAAATCTACTTTAAATCCACACATGTTCATATATACTGTTCTCTTTCCCTTTACCACCACCCCCACGTTTTCTCTTGCTTCTCTCAGCTAGTTATCTCCCATTAAACACTCACATAAATGTCTTTTTAAAGGAAACTTTCCTTGATTCCCCTAGACCAGATCAAAACTGATGTTAGTTGCCTTTATAATGTTTCTACTTGATAGCACTTTATATCCAATGTAGCTATGCATTTGAATATCACTTACTTAAGTCATGTCACCTCAAACAGAATATAAATCCCCTGACATATGGATTTCTTTTTTGCTCACCTCTCATTAGAATCTATCACAACCTGGCACATTTTAGCCACTCCATAAATACTCTTTTGTTGTATGAATATATGAATAAGTTTTATACCTTCTCCCCATTGACTAGAGTTTAATGCAGGGATCTTGGCTATATAGTTGTGTGGTTGTTATTATGTTATAGACAAATGCTCCAGGAAACAAACTCACTCAGAAGGACAGTGTGGATAGTGGAGTGCAGTTTATTACACCAGTGGGTCCAAGGCAGAGTCTCCTCTTTAGCCAGGGACCCCGACTGACTTTTGTGAAAACCTTATATACCTTAAGTGTACTGCTCAAGCCCACATCCCCAAATTCCTTAAACCTAGCCTGGAAAGTGTTAAAGGGAGATACAATCAGGTTACAGCCATGATTCATAGTCAGAAGGGTCAGCTGGTTATACACTGTAGCCTACACCAATGGGAACCATCAAGATTACAAAGGTGATTGACTACATAGGGGATTATTATATTCTTTTTGGCGATGGGAAATTTTGGTATGGAATCTGGTGTTTATCAGTCCGGGAGGCCAGTTCAGCCATAGGTATGTTATCCCCATGGCTACCAGGCACATAGTCCAAAGTTCACTGAAAGTGCAAGATGGAGTTTCCTTCTTTTTCAAGATGGAGTCAGTTCAGCCTGTTCCTTTCTTCTTTCAATTACTGTTGAACATTTGCAATTTGAGAGCCATTGGTAGATAACCTATAAAAGCTAACTGCTTAGTTCATATTTCCTAATCTAACATATAAACAACCTTGTTTAACATATAAAAATATATTACCTCATCAGGAATTATATTTTAATTAGATTCAATGATCTATCTATCATACTACAAAATTTAATTAAAAAATACAGCTTGAAGGTCCAGACTTTGCAATTTACCTTCTGGAAACATCCAACATAATCACAAATAGCCTTAAAGATTAAATTTCCCTAGAGATTCTCTTAGGGAATCTATCCCTTTTGTCATTGAATTTTTCTCCATTATCTTACAAAACTATCACTAAAACCTATCTTTATGTTTTTAATTCAGTTCTTTAATTATAACTATCACAAAACTAGGAGCTCTGAAATATGACAAATGAATTCAACATCTTATGGCTTCATTGATTCAGAAGAATTCATTGAACACACATGATCATAGGACACTGAGAAGTGTTAGAGATAAAAAGTAAATAAAGGACAGTCTTTAACCATGGGATTATCTACTTTCATTTTTTTAAAAATATTTACTTCACCACTTTATCAACAGGTGATGTTGAGAAAATTACTTAATCTCTCTAAGTCTAAATTCCTCATTTGTGAAATCAGACTAACATTCTGATGATTATGGTGATAATTATATAATTTAAATCACATGTATGTGTGTGCAAACATGTAAATGTGTGTGTGTGTGTGTATGTTGCAGTTGTTTTAGTTGCTAAATTATGTTGGACTCTTTTACAACCCCATGGACTGTAGCCCACCAGGCTCCTCTGTCCATGGGATTTCCCAGGCAAGAATCCTGGAGTGGGTTGCCATTTCCTTCTCTAGGGGATCTTCCTGACCCAGGAATTGAACCCACATCTCCTATATTTTTACCACTGAGCCACTAGGGAAGCATATATATGTGTGTATGTGTGTGTATATGTATATATTCATATATTTAAATGAGACATATATGTCTCACAAAGTCAGGCATTCAATATACAAAAATTATACATGTCTGTATAATCCACAATGTTAACAAATGTATGTTTATTAAAAGCTTACTGTGTGGTACTATTTAATGTATCTTACATACTTTCACTCATTCAATCCTTAAAACTTTATGGAGAAGGAAATGTCATGACCCTGTTTTATTATGAAAACAAAGCCCAGAAAATTTTAGCAAAGTGCCTGGGTACATGAAGATGGCAAGTGGTAAAGCTGAAACATGAACCCAGGCACTCTCATTCTATAATCAATGCACTTAACCTCTAACTATACTGTGAGTTGAAGTGGCAGAAGTACAACATATCATTTCATTTTTTACAGTAATGATAGGATTTCTGTTTAGTTTGATTCAAGGAAACAATCTTTCTGAGGAGTTTAAACAGGAGCTGTATCTTGAAGGAAAACTGAACACTCTCCAGGTAAGAAAGAGGATGGGACAGAGAGAAACATTCTAAGCAAAAACACAAGATATGAAGAGAACTACTGTTTGAATAAAAGTGAGAATTTTAATGAATAGTATAAAGAGTATAAGCAATATATAAGAAGGATAAGAGAAACAGTAGAAAAGGTAATTCATAAAGCTTTGTTTTGCCATCCTGGAGCTTCCATGGGTCTGACAAAATTACTCGTTTGTTTGTTTTAAATTTTTAGGAGGATAACTATGGTCTCAATGCAGAGAAAGTACTGAACATAGTAATCAAAAATTAGTTCCTTGAAGATACCAGTGGAAACTTGAAATGTCATAATGGAAATGATAAAAGCTTAAACAATGGCATTTAATAGAGTCAAAGAGGAATGGAGAACTTAGATGTTAACCTCTATGAAGCTCTGAGACTAAAGAGATGGAAAATAGTGAAAAAAGAAAAATAAGTACAAATAATACTTTAAAAGTAGTAAATCACACAGAGAAACCAGATCAGGGAAGTCCAGCATGTAACTCTAAGTACCTCTGTTACCAAACCAAACTAGAGTCCGCTTACACACAAGCATTAAAGCCAATCTACAGACACCAGGTTGTGGTGAAGAAAGCATTTATTGTAGGGCACCAAACAAGGAGTCTTGGATAGTTAACATTCAGAACTCCCCAGTGGGTTTCTGCAGACCATTTTTAAAAGGCAAGATGAGGGAGAGGAGCTGCAGGGATCTTGGTTAGCTCATGCGCAATTCTCTCATTACTTGATGGTGAGGTAATGGGGCAGTGTCACAAGGGTTAACATCAGTCCTCAGGCTCTGGTAGGTCTGGAGGCTAATGCCTGTGGTCATCAAGTAGTTAATTTCTTCCATTTGGTGGGGGTTTTAGCATCTGTAAAAAACTCAGGAAATGTGCATTAGATACTGTTATCTAGGTACTTCTGAGAGGAGCAAAAGTAGAGGATATGGGGGGAGGGTCTACCCCAGAAGGTCTCACAAGGTACTGCTCAGTTACACCTCTAGAGTAATTTCCATTTTGTATAAGCCAAGAAGTGAAGGAATGAAAAGTAACAAATATTTGATTTTTTCTAGTAAAATATTTATATTCTTTTTAATAATTTCATTTTCAATGTCAGCAGTAGCATTATCACTAAAAATTTAAATTATTTGTAATGATAGACTTCGTCCCTGAACAAGGACTTATTACATATAAATACCAGCATACTTGAATCTAGCTCAGTGGGCTGCCTACACCCTGGGCAAACTCCCAAGTATGTAACATCAAGCATAAAGCGATTTTTTGTTTTCAGGATAAAGGTTTAGAGATCCCATGCTGGTTCAGTTAACAAAATAATTGCAGACACATGTTACTCTTGGTGGAGAGAGAATACTCTGAGCAATACAGTGTTTACAGATCTGTGAACTTGATTATTTATAGCAATGTTGAACTTTTCCACATTTCTATTTGACAACTTGTCCAGTTTGTCAATTCGTAGGAATAAAACACAATTACTTGTTGTATTCAGAGGACATCAACCCTGATATATTGCCTCTTCTATGGATAGTTACAGTCATCATTAATTTTTCAATTGCCTATACTTTATATGGAATTCTTTGAGGTTCTCATGGATTTCCTTCCTTTTAAAATCATTCCCTATTTGAAAATAAACTACTACCCCAGATAACGCTATAAATGATCACCAGCAGCATAAAAAGAGGAGAGTCCCTTTAAGTTCATCAGGTTCTAAGTAAGCTCCCCAAAATTCAAAGGCACACAGAATATATTAAATGTACTAGTTTAATTAGAATTGAGAAATTTATATCATGTATGGTCATCATTCCCCATTAAAATCTGATAAGATGTCTGATACCAGTGGAAAAAGACATCATGTCAGTTATGAAAACGGGATAAGTCATTTATATTCTTCCCTCCTTATCCTTATACATCTGTGCAAACAATTTCAGTATAATCAAGCAACCTTTACCATTAGAGAACTAAGAACATGGTCTCGAATTTTCTTGGTCCTTATACCATAAACAATGGGGTTAAGAAAAGGTGGTACAAGAAGGTATATATTGGCAATGAAGATATGAATTTGGGGGGCCACATTGTGGCCAAAACAGTGAGTGAGGAAAGTAAAGACAGCTGTGGAGTAGAAAACAAGAATGACACAGACGTGGGAGCCACATGTGCCTAGAGCTTTAAGACTTGCTTCCCGCGATGGAAGACAAAAGACTGCACGAAGGATTAGGTTTAAGACACAGCAATGAATAACCCATCACAGGAACCAATGACAGAGGCCACACTGAGGCTGTAACGCTTGGTGGGCCCTGTGTCCACACACTCCAGCTTCACCACAGCCATGAACTCACAGTAGGTGTGGGCAATGATTTGAGTTCTGCAGTAAGGCAGCTGTCTGAGCAGCATAGGATGTGGGGAAAAGAAGGCCACTCCCCGCAGGACCACAGAAGCTCCCATTTTGGCGATGCGAGTGTGGGTAAGAATGGTGGAGTGGCGCAGTGGATGACAAATGGCCACATAACGGTCAACAGCCATGGACAAAAAGAAGCCTGATTCCATAGCAGTAAAACTATGAATGAAGAACATTTGGGTCAGGCAGGCATCAAAGGCAATGTCATGGGCTCCAAGCCAGAAGAGACAGAGCATGCGAGGAAGGGTAGATGTGGAGAGGACCAGGTCAGTGACTGAGAGCATGCACAAAAAGAGGAACATAGGCTCATGGAGGCTTTGCTCTGTCCTCACCACGGCCAGAATGGTCATATTCCCCACCACCGCCACCACATACATGGAGCAGAAGGGAATCCCAATCCAGACATGCAGGTGCTCCAGTCCTGGGATGCCCATCAGCAAGAAAGTGTCTGGAGATGTTTGGGATTTATTGGCTGGTCCCATTGCTCTGCTGCTTTCTGTCTCTTGCTGACAGAATCCTCCTTTTTACGGCAAAAGCTTTGTGCCAAGATCATCACAACCAAATCTGGCAACAAATGAAAAACAAGTCTGGAAGATACGAAAGCATCACATTAGAAAACATCCAAGAGTACACTTCAGGGTGAAAAAAATCTAGTAACAGTAGTTACTAAAATAAAAACCTTGCAACAAGACACAAAGTACTAATCCTAAATCAAGTCATGAATCTCAGACATTTAAGAACAAAACAAACTGTAAATCTGTTAACAATCTATGTATAGTAAAATTCAATACTACTTTTTAAATTCACAATTTGCTTTCAACTTAAGTCAAATCATCTTTTGATAAACAATATCAGGCATTATAAATGGAAAGGATCTTAGAAATCATCTAACCCAACTTTCTTCTTAATATCATTCTGAGATATAATATTCTAGGACATGTCTGAAGTACTCTCTGAGAGTACATATTCTCAGGTATGATTACTCATTTCCTAGTCCATTACATATGCTCCTTTGTACTGTCACAGAACCTATCCTCAGGAGGTGTGAAACAGTACTGCCCTTTCCATGGACCTCTACAGATTTATCTGTTTTGTGCATAAAAGTCTTCACAAAATTTGAGCTTTAACAGTCATACCTTCATTAAGTTCTCTCCTTTTCAGTGAAATAGTCCCAATTGACATACCTGTTTATTTTAAGCTTAATTTTCAAAAATCCTAACTTTCTACCTTAACTCTTCTGTAGATCCCCCAATATGCCTTGTTTCTTACTTTGATATCTGAACATATTAATCACTACAAAGATCCATGCACTTGGTACCACTTTTGATTCATACATTATTAGTGTGATTTCAGTTACTACCATTGTTTAAATGAAGTAAGGAAAGAAAGTAAAACTTAGTGATCCTAACATGAAAAAAATATATATATATTTTTTCCTGGAATCTTTGTATATGTTCATTTGTAGCTGGAAAAGCAATGTAAGCTAAATAACATTTTTCAAATTGTATCAATTAAAACATAGTACCCCAGAGTGTTATAGATAATGCAATGGCCTCACAGAAAGAATGGCTGAGACATCAGAATTCTAACATAACTCTGCATGACTGCAAAGTTCACATTATTTCCATTACACCAAAATCAGTATTTGCTGTCACAGATGTTAAGTGATAGTAAAATACAACCAACAAAGAGTTTTCATAATTTTAAAGTCATATTTGTTAAGACACTTTCGAGGGAGTGTTTCAACATTTGCCTTTTTCATTTAAACTTGATAATCTATAGAGTATTATTTTAGATATTACTTCAAATAACCATTGTGTTTCTTTTATTATTATTAAGCATCTATCAATATTCACACCCTGAATTAAATGATTATTGTTTATCGATTTTAAAGGTATTTATTCTATATCTACAATGAAGCAATTGAAATCTAATTTTGAAATAAGAATAGACCAATAACAAGATTCTTTTTATCATCCTAGAAAATTGTGTTTAACCATTCTAATATACTCTACATAATATCCATAAATTAGAAATGGATCTGTTGAGATAAATGTAATTACAAATATTGAGTCCTATTTACTCCACTGTAATTTATAGTCTGATCAAGTGCCATCAAAACTGGAATATGACTTACATTATCCAGCATTTTGGGAGGAACGTAGACCTTGTTAAACTGACTATACATTGTATTAGAAATATTCCCAGTGTCTTCTGAAAAACTTTCCAGCCTGACCTGAGCTCTGTAAATGATCATTTACATAATACTTTAAATGACCATGATATTTGACTCAGAAGAAATAAAGTCCAATAAATCTTGAAATGTATCACTTATCATAAGTAATGGTATAACTTGTTTTCATCTTTTTTTCCCCGTCTGATTCTTTTCATTCCTATCACAGGTTCTTCCTATGCCCTTTTATTAAATGCATATATTTTCATAAAAACTTTTAGTTGTGTTCTATATACTAATTATGGGCTTCCCTGGTGGCTCAGATGGTAAAAAATCCACCTGCAATGCGGGAGACCTGGGTTTGATCCCTGGGGTGGGAAGATCCCCTGGAGGAGGCATGGCAACCCACTCCAGTATTCCTGCCTGGAGAATCCCCATGGACAGAGGAGCCTGGTGGGCTACAGTCCACGGGGTCACAAAGAATCAGACATGACTGAGCAACTAAGCACACCGCACAGCACATACACTGATTATATCTTTCTCTCGGTTTCCTCAACTGTAAAGTGGAGAAAATGAAATGCTGTTAATGCATGTTAACAAATTAGCACATTATCTTACACAGATCATTTTAAGATATTATTTCTATACCTCCCATGGGGGTAAGAACTAACTTCTAACTATTCCCCAAATACAACATGCTTCTTTGTGAAACTGTGCCTGTTTCACATACTTCTCTGATTGTAATGTTCCTCCCCCTCCTTTTTATTAACTTCCTTTTGCAAACCACTGTTCTTGCAGTATCTAGGTCAAAAGTAATATTCTTCCTCCCACAAACATTTGCCATGACTGATTAACATCTAATGTTGACTGGGAGGAACATGGCTCTTCCTTGCTCAGAGTGAAATCTGACCTCAAAGCTTATCCTGGTCAAGGAGTTTAATGCTACTTTAACTTTTATTTGGAGTATCTATGACCATATGCTCCATATACTTTAGATAATCAACAGAGTTCACTACACCTTCTTAGTGTTTTACATGTCTACAAGATTTACTCTTAACTTTACTAAGGATATTTTTTAAGAGATGGACATTACTTTTTGAGGATCTCATAATTTAAATGCAGATGTTTGAATGTAGCTGCCTTCTCTCTTTTTCTGTCCTGTATCTCTATCAACTCACCCAAATTAGAAGTTCAGAGTAATCCAGACAGTAACCTTGCATGAGAGCAGGTGCTAAGAAGTGTGCTCATTGAATATCAGCTGGATTATACCCAGCATCAAATCCCACTGGATTCAACAGTGTAGGTGGCAGGGGAATCAATAGTCCTCCAGGATATGGGGCCTTTTCCCAAATTAAAAGACTTAAATTATTCTAACTAATATTAACTATTCCTTAAGATAACAAATAAGGATATTATTATTTCCCAAAGGTTTGCTGAGTGCTTTGATATGAAATATATTTGCAGGAAAATATGAGGAAACCTCAGAACCATAAGAAAGTATTATGTTCATATACTGAGAAGTCATCACTTTCTGGTCCTATGTTTAATGCTAAAAATCCCTTCTTTCATTGATCTTCAAAACAACCTTTGTAAATAGGAAATTACCACTAAAAAGTCAAGGAAGCAGTGAGACCATTAGATTAAATGATTTAAGTAAAATTTTTACAGCAAATGAAGAAGCGATTTTAGGAACTGAATCCAGATATCTCTAGCTCCACATTTTATTTACTTAATCACTATATGACTAAGATTTAAAACTGAAGCATGCCTGAATTAAAGTCTATAACTTCCATGGATTATAATTGACAGCATCCCAAAGGACCAACAAGAACCTTTATAGTCTTGTTGGTTCTTGGCATCAGTTTCTGCTAGACAGCTCTTCTTTAAGTTTCCCTGAGTCTCAACCGGTCCAGACTTTCTTTCACTGACTCCTTTAAGATTCTGATTCATGTTTTTGCTTCAATGTTTGATACTTCCCTAGGCCTTTTCATTTCCTATTCATTTTAAGGTTATGATGGAATGTCACTGCTTCAATAAGTACTATTCTTTTATACTAAATTACATTTATATGTTATATTTCTATAGCAATTTATATTCTTCCACTTTCTCATTAATCATACTGGTAAATATTTTTAAATGACTGTGATGCCAGTCCAGATGTTCAGCATACAATCACACAGGTTGTGATCTAAATAACCATGAGGACACCAATCTCATAGCCTCTTACATGAACGGTCCCTAGGTCAGAGAGGCCCATGTACAGAGGCAATCTTTGGCTTATTTCTGTAACAGAAATTTCAAGCATACACTTTTCTAAAAAGATGGCTAGAGAAAAATATCTTCTACAACCAAGTGACTGGTCTTACTTTGAATTCATATTCACTACAGCAAGTGGGCCCCTAATACTACATTTAATTTTGAAGTCTTTCAATTTCTCAGTCTCCTCGAAATTATTTCCTGTATTCTTTTAATCCAAACCTCTGTCACACTTCCCCTAACTCCACTCTTAGATGATAAACTAGATTCCACTTTCACTGAGAAAAAAGAAGCAAGAGAAGATCCCATCAACACATTTATCAACATGTCTATCTGCTTCTGAGCTCATGTGTTACTACTGACTTGCTGCTACTATGAATGGACTGTCAACTTCTCCACTTGTGCAATATATCCTTCCCTGTCTTGCAACTCAACTATTTTGCTTTTGCTTTTTGTTATGCTTTCTCATGGGTAATCATCATTTTCTTTCTGTGGTCTCATAGTGGATGTATGATATCTAAGTAAGATAAGTTTTTAAATTGATCTCTGTCACTGACCTGGAAGAGAGTGATAATTAAGGGAAGGATTACAGTGCTAGACTTCAGGTCATGCACAGACAGCATGCTCAGGAAGAGATATGTGGGTTTATACTAAGTAGGGTCTGTCTTGATGATGAACACAAGAACACATTTCTCAACCTGAACCAAAAGGTAGAAAAACAAGACTAGGCAGATGGAAAGGAACACAATGTAAACCTCCTGTCCTGACTTTCTAGGGACTAGAAAGGTGGTTGGATGAAAATTGATTCTATTAAGATCTAACATCAAGGAGGCAAGGATATACAATGGAAAAAAGACAACCTCTTTAACAAGTGGTGCTGGGAAAACTGGTCAACCATCTGTAAAAGAATGAAACTAGAACACTTTCTAACACCATACACAAAAATAAACTCAAATAATGGATTAAAGATCTAAATGTAAGACCAGAAACTATAAAACTCCTAGAGGAGAACATAGGCAAAACACTCTCTGACATAAATCACACCAGGATCCTCTATGACCCACATCCCAGAATTTTAGAAACAAAAGCAAAAATAAACAAATGGAACCTAATGAAACTTAAAAGCTTTTGCACAACAAAGGAAACTATAAGCAAGGTGAAAAGACAGCCCTCAGATTGGGGGAAAATAATTGCAAACGAAGAAACAGACAAAGGATTAATCTCAAAAATATACAAGCAACTCCTCCAGCTCAACTCCAGAAAAATAAATGACCCAATCAAAAAATGGGCCAAAGAACTAAACA
The DNA here is from genome assembly GCF_023699985.2 of Odocoileus virginianus. Classification (NCBI taxonomy): domain Eukaryota; kingdom Metazoa; phylum Chordata; class Mammalia; order Artiodactyla; family Cervidae; genus Odocoileus; species Odocoileus virginianus. Next base: position 102,162 of record NW_027224347.1, on the reverse strand, counting down.
GACATTTCTCCAAGGAAGACATACGGATGGCAAAAAAACACATGAAAAGATGCTCAACATCACTCATTATCAGAGAAATGCAAATCAAAACCACAATGAGGTACCATTACACGCCAGTCAGGATGGCTGCTATCCAAAAGTCTACAAGCAATAAATGCTGGAGAGGGTGTGGAGAAAAGGGAACCCTCTTACACTGTTGGTGGGAATGCAGTTAGTACAGCCACTATGGAAAACAGTGTGGAGATTTCTTAAAAAGCTGGAAATAGAACTGCCATATGACCCAGCAATCCCACTTCTGGGCACACACACTGAGGAAACCAGATCTGAAAGAGACACATGCACCCCAATGTTCATCGAAGCTCTGTTTATAATAGCCAGGACATGGAAGCAACCTAGATGCCCATCAGCAGACGAATGGATGAGGAAGCTGTGGTACATATACACCATGGAATATTACTCAGCCATTAAAAAGAAGTCATTTGAATCAGTTCTAATGAGATGGATGAAACTGGAGCCCATTATACAGAGCGAAGTAAGCCAGAAAGATAAAGACCATTACAGTATACTAACACATATATATGGAATTTAGAAAGATGGTAATGATAACCCTATATGCAAAACAGAAAAAGAGACTCAGATGTATAGAACAGACGTTGTGGACTCTGTGGGAGAAGGTGAGGGTGGGATGTTTCAAGAGAACAGAATCGAAACATGTATATTATCTAGGGTGAAACAGATCACCAGCCCAGGTTGGGTGCATGAGACAAGTGCTCGGGCCTGGTGCACTGGGAAGACCCAGAGGGATCGGGTGGAGAAGGAGGTGGGAGGGGGGACTGGGATGGGGAATACATGTAAATCCATGGCTAATTCATTTCAATGTGTGACAAAAACCACTGCAATGTTGTAAAGTAATTAGCCTCCAACTAATAAAAATAAATGGAAAAAAAAAAAAAAAGAAAGTGAAGCCCTGAAAACAGAAAAAAAAAAAAAAAGATCTAACATCAAAGGAGTTATTTATCCTTCTCTGCTCTGAGCTTGGGAGAGATGGTTGCATGCTCAATCGTGTTCAACTCTTTGCAATCCCACAGACTGTAGCCCACCAGACTCCTCTGTCCATGGGGTTTCCTAGGCAAGAATACTGGAATAGGTTGCTATTTCCTTCTCTAGGGGATCTTCCTGACCCAGGGACTGAACCTGCATTTCTTGAGTCTCCTGCATTGGCAGGCAGATCTTTTTTACCACTGTGCCACCTGGGAAGCCCACTCTGAGCTTAAGACTGTTAAAAAATGCCAATGTATAAAACTAGAAATTAATTTTAGTCATGGGATAAACAGTGGAGTATCCTAATGAATGTACTGAATCTTGACCTCTTATATATAGACAAACTGAAACTTAATAGCTTGACTTACAATTTTTGTTTGACTTTATAATAGTGCAAAGCGATATACATTCAGTAGAAACAGTATAGTGAATATTGAATTTTGATATTTTTCCGAAGCTAGCCATATGTGGTAAGATACCCTCCTGCTGCGGGGCAGTACAGTGAGCTGCAGCTCTGTCAACCATGTGATCATGAGAGCAAACATGTTTACAAGCACTGTACATCCACACAACCATCCTGTTTTTCACTTTCAGTACAGTATTCAATAAACTACATAAGATATTCAACACTTTGTTATAAAATATCCTTTGTGTTAAATGTATTTGCCCATCTGTAGGCTAATGTAGGTGTTCTGAGCACATTTCAGGTAAGTGAGGCTAAGCTATGACATTCCGTAGGTTAGGTGTATTATATGCATTTTTTACCTATGCTATTTTTAACTTATGATGGATTTATAAGGATGCGATCCCACCAGACACTGAGGAAGATATGTACAGGATTCAGAGCAATACGGGTGACTAGCCATGTCTTATCAATCTCAGTTTTGAAGATGAGTGAATAGTGAACTGAACTCTGGAGAGAAGAAAGGGCAAAATCTCCAAGTGTGTGTGGGTTGGGAGGGTATGATTGTCACTTAGAATAGTATCTATATTAAAATAAGTTCTCCATATGTGTGATATGTCTGATGAACAGATTAACATATCATTATGACTAAAATGAGCATTTCAGTGCACTAAAAAACACTGTTTTTACATATTTATAAATTCTTTGAAGCTCTAAGAGATGGAATAAAGGCATATATTCATGTTTTTTCTTTAACAGAGGCAAAATAGTCAGTTATATATCTTGGTATAATAGCACTTGAGAAATAAATGGAAGAATTCCAAGATTAAAGTATATGTATATCTCTTGTTTGTATTTCTAAGTTTTATGCCCTAAGGGGAGATAAAGATATAGATATACAGACATAGCCATATATACATACCTTTTTCTCTGTGGGAAATACATTGAACCTATCAGAACTATTGGATTATGTGTTTTCCTCATTGTTCTTTGTTTCAAACTAAGAGGTCTATCCACATTCTCATGAGAAGTAACAGGATCTCTGTTTTATGTGAGGAAAGAATGCTAAGAAATTCTAATGGTTCATACTATTTCAGACCTGTAGAATAAGAACTGCCAAGCCCAGAAAGAAAATTGTGGAGAATGGACTCATACAATAAGATAAAGTCTAGTGTCTTAAATCCTGATGATTTATGATGTTGTAGTACCACTACCACAATTCTTTCTCATATGCAGCAAGGTTTTTTCACATTTCTCAAGTTTTTGTTCAAACCCCACCACCAGTTGAATGTCCTTTCCCCTTCCCTCTACACAGTCATCATTTTCTGTTCACACTTTTCTCTTTTTCTATGATCTCTTCTGTTAATTCTACCCACAATGAAATTCACATATGGTGAAATCCCATATCCATGATTGCTAGTTTTGATTAAAAAACATACTGATTATTATCAATGTTTCCTGAATAGGAATCTTAATCACTTAATCTGGAACAACTGACTGACATAAATTTTAAACATCACAAATTTTAAAATTGAGATTCTAAGATTGAAAGTATCTTTTAAATTTATTTAGAATGTGATTATGTGATCTATGAAATTCTGATCAACTTTAGGGGAAGTGGATATAGAAATTTTGGTGAGTCTAAGGAATCTGCTGACATTTTACAAAGTCCAGCCAAAGGATCAAAATAGTTCTCCTACTAAAAGCTTCTCTGTAAGGCATACAGTTGATACATTTCTTAGACAACCTCCAGAGCAGTATCCAGAGACTACCATCCCCACAGAACTTCTCATCTGCTAAAATCACCTTGGGCTGCACTATGCTAAGTCACTTCAGTTGTGCCCAATTCTTTACTATGGGCTATAGCCCACCAGGCTACTCTGTCCACAGGATTCTCCAGGCAAGAATACTGGAGTGGGTTGCCATGCCCTCCTCCAGGGGATCTTCCTGACCCAGGGATCAAACCTGCATCTCTTATGTCTCCTGCATTGGCAGGTGGGTTCTTTACCACTAGTGCCACCTGAGAAGTCCTAAAATCACCTTATCTACCTTCTATTGGAAGCACTGAGTTATTACTAAGCAAAACAACAGTGTATGGGATTTGTACTCTTACCCATGCAACTGGTTATTTTCTCTTCCTGGTAATGTGGCAGTTTGACAGTTATAACTACTAAATATCAAATCTGTAATATATGAACTACATTCTAGCAGTCAGTAGAATTCAAGATATTATTTTTTTAATATTCCTGGCTCAATCATAATCGCTCTAAAAAGCCACTGAAGCTCTAACATCAATGTTTGACACCTTCACAAAAATTCACGTTTATGAGTTTATTAATTTATTTTTGTTTCTGTGTGTTACCCTTGAGGGAGTACTCATGTCTTCTTAATTAAATTTATTTAGTTTTGGGATATTATTAGGACTGCTCATTTTTCTCAAGCCTTTAATTTCATTCAATCAGGCCAGAGATACAACACTTATTACTGGTTCTAAATATTCACAGGCATATATATAGGACTCAAGATTTCTTCAAAATGTCTGGTCTATAAAATTCAGCATGTAGATCTTAGATAACTTTTCCTTTTTTGGAGAGGGTGTGCTGGGAGAGGTGTGTACTTAAGTTTTCTATCCTTCTATCTACTTTTCATTCCCTGTTGTACCTACTCCAAAAGGTACATATTTAGAGTATGTACTAATATTTACTAAATAAAAAAGTTACAGTAATGTGTTGAGTTAGAATCCATAGATATTCTACACATCTGATAAACAACAACTTTCAGGTGTTAAGTACAAATCAGCTTACAGGAGTGAGAGCACTTAATTATTTTCCCTACAGCATCTTGTGCAGTTCTATATATCTTAAACTATGTACTTCATTGATCCAACTAAAATCAAGCAACTTTTACACTTAGCGCCTTAATAACATGCTCCCGTATTTTCTTGGTCCTTACTCCATACACAATGGGGTTGAGAAAAGGGGGCACCAAAAGATACATATTTGCAATAAAAATATGGATATGTGCAGGTATATTTTTCCCAAAACGGTGAGTGAAAATGGAAAAACCAGTTGTGGAGTAAAAGACAAGAATAACACAAACATGGGATCCACATGTGCCCAAAGCCTTACAGCCAGCTTCTCGAGATGGCAAGCGGAATACAGACCGGAGGATGAAGACATAGGATATAGCAGTAAGAATCGCATCACATGAGCCAATGATAGAAGCCACACTGAGGCTGTAATGTGAGGTGGCTCCTGTGTCCACACACGCCAGCTTCAGCACAGCCATAAACTCACAGTAGGTGTGGGCAATGGTTCGTGTTCTGCAGTAAGGCAGCTGTTTGAGCAGAATGGGATGCGGAGAAAAGAAGGCAACTCCCCGAATCACCACAATAATACCCATTATAGTGATGCGAGTGTGGGTCAGTATGGTGTTATGGCGCAGTGGGTAACAAATGGCCACATAGCGGTCAATGGCCATGGTCAGGAAAAACCCTGATTCCATGGTAGTGAAGCTGTGAATGAAGAACATTTGGGTCAGGCAGGCATCAAAGGCAATGTCATGGGCTCCAAGCCAGAAGAGACAGAGCATGCGAGGCAGTGTAGACGTGGAGAGGACCAGGTCAGTGACTGAGAGCATGCACAAAAAGAGGAACATAGGCTCGTGGAGGCTCCGCTCTGCCCTCACCACAGCCAGAATGGTCATATTCCCCACCACTGCCACCACATACATGGAGCAGAAGGGAATCCCAATCCAGACATGCAGGTGCTCCAGTCCTGGGATGCCCATCAGCGAGAAGGTGACAGGAGAGGGATGAGAAGTGTTGAGAGGAGGCATGATGGTTTTTTTCTTTGATTTTTATCAGTTCTTCTGAAGGTAAAGTTGCTATGCCAATATGACCACAACCAGAAGCTGAAAACATGGGAAATTTAGTTGAGGAAGACCCTTAATGATCTGTTTGTAAAATAATTCAAATTCATAACCACATGAATTTTAATTCACTAGAAATAAATTCAGAGAAATAAAATGTGTAATATCATACCAAATACTATGTTTGCAAATACATAAAGATCATTCATGTGTCACTGCATATTGTCATAGGTGCATATAAGTCATCTTATCTATTTGTTTCCAACAAAAATTGTCTATATTTACTTAATTCAACAACTATTTGTTAAGCAGTTACTAACAATCATGTCCTAGGCACTGGAAATAAAGTAACACACATCAGATATTCTTCTCAAGGTGATTACACTCTACAAGAAAAACATCACAATAGGATGGTGATGAAAATGTTACATAAACTGATATCTAAATTTTGGAGCTCACAATCTAGGATATCAGACATTCCTGGAATGGAAAGAACAAGAAAAATTACTGTGAAGCAGTAGCAAGCAGAAACAGACAAGAGTGTCAGTGGTGGGAACTTAAAAATCAAAGGAGAAAGCAAGAGGCAATGAAGGCAATTTTTCCACATCAATGACTTTATCTTCACTTCCCCACTGTCCATTTTAGCAAAACATCAATTTTATAAATGACTGTCCTGAGAATATTCTAAAATTATCTGCTTCAGTTTCCTCTGTAAAAACTTTATGAAAAACACTTAATTTTCCAATGATTATATGGTTCCAAATTTGTAGATAAACTGACAGTGTATTTTCATCTGTCACTCGTAAGTTCTCCATACCACCAGTTCCATAGGATTTATTTTTCCTTTCCACTCCTTCCTGTGATAGTTGCCTGAAAATTATGTTGCTAACATATTCACACTTTTCCAAATGCAGTATCACAATGTGAAAAGTGCACAGTTAATATTTAAACTATGGATTTATGACTTGATAAAGTGGAGTCTAAGAAGAGCATGCTCAGATTCCCCAAGGTGAATAATACAAGATATTATTCCTCAGAATGCAGAAATATCTTCCAAAGCCATCTTGGGTTTTGACTTCCCTCTTTGAGCTGCTTTTACGTCAGTGATAAACAGAAACTATGTTCTTTGGAGCAAGACTTAGAAAAGTCCCTCTTAATTTCTCAGTCAGTATTTCTCTCAAGAGAGAAGAGTTTTCATGGCTGTAATTGATTAAGCAGAGACATTGTAAAACTTTTTGGGAGTTATTGAAAATTCTTGTTTCACTAGAAGACTACATAACCCACAGTCTAGGTGATTTAAGTAGTAGAAATAAACAATCTCCACCACCTGATTTAACAGAAAGAAAGTTAAAATGCAGGCAATCAAGCTCCTGGAGTTACATATTAAATCTGGATAACTAAAAATTCATAGGGCTGCATGCAGTAAAAATGTGATATCAGTTGGAGTATTTCCAAATGAAAGAATGATCTTGACAAAATTGGATTGGCTTCTTAAATGACAATAATAAATTCCACGCCTCTGGATCTCATTTGTCACACTGCCTGTGTGTCTAATATGAAGCATGGTGTATTATGATGTCAGTTTTTTCCTGTTTTTTTCTACTGTATACCCTTTAAATAAAGACATTATTATATGTTCTTTGGAAAAAAATATAAACAAGAACTATACATATACACACATATGTGAATATATACATATACATGTACATGTGTACTAACTCATTTCAGTCATGTCCAACTCTGTGCCACCTTATGGACTGCAGCCTGCCAGGCTCCTCTGTCCATGGGATTCTCCAGGCAAGAACACTGGGGTGGGTTGCCACACCCTCTTCCAGGGGATATTCCCAACTGCAGAGATAAAACTCAGGTCTCTTAAGTCCCCTGCATTGGCAGGCTGGTTCTTTACTAAAGCCACCTGGGAAGCCTATAAATATATATGCACATGTATATACAGCACACACACACACACAAACACACACATATATGAATATATATGAATGACTATGAAGGTTAATGCAATTCAATATTTTCCCATACTCAATACTTCAAACAGGTTATTTCACTGTAGAGATAGGCTTTTTTGTGCTCCTTCATTTATTCCTCCAGAAACCCACATTCTAATACAAGCAGAGCTGTTCATACTTGATTGGTAAATTGACCTGCATGTGTGCTCACTCACTCAGCTGTGTCTGACTCTGCGACCCTGTGGACTGTAGCCCACCAGGCTCCTCTGTTCATGGAATTCTCCAGGCAAGAATACTGGATGGGGTTGTCATTTCCTCCTCCAGGAGATCTTCTAACCCAGGGATCAAACTGCACCTCCTGTGTCTCTTGCATTGGCAGGTGGATTCTTTACCACCGAGCCAACTGGGAAGCTCCCTGTAAACTGACCTAATGATGTCCAAAATATCAGTTACTGAATAAATCATATTGCTTTATGCTTCTCATAGTTCTAGCTGAAGGCTAAGCCTACATGGCAAAGAAGCCTTTGGGATCTCCCCCAGATAAAGGTGATGGGTGTGGTGGTGGGGGCTAAGAAAGTTAAGGAAAAGAAGGACTCTTTATATCACTGCAAATGATTTTGTTGTAGAGAAGTCCTTGGTTACTAGTTATCTGTTCTCCCCCATCTCCCATCAAGGCAGCTACACTGAGTAGTACAGACATCAGCTCTTGAGGAGAAATATGATTTTCTTATGTCTCAAATAAGTTCTTCTGAAGATAATGTGATCTCATAAAGAAGCAATAATTATCCCTTAATATGCTTACCAAAATCATGTAAACACACCTAAGTGGTCCAAATACCACTAACTGAAGAATTATTTTCTAGGCATCTACATTTACCAAAACTTTATTCTAGTGAAAAACTCTTGAACTGCACATACATAGCTTTTTGAATGATTTACCTTATAAAGCACACCATAAAGAAGCAAGCTGTAATGCATTAAACTAATGAGTGGGATATGAATTCTATAGCAATAATAGCAATAATAATAATACATCAATAGGCATGTGTGTATGTATATATATACACAAAAGACATAGGTATAGATACAGATGTAGATATCAAAAAAATTAGAGCACAAAGTTCCATTAGGAAGAGCAATCATAACACAATGAACTGAACATTTTATGTAATTTGGATTCAATGAGTACACAACAGATGGATTCTATGGGCAATAAAGTACATGAATACATATATTGTATAACCTACAGAGAATTTTATTATCCAATGTTTACAACAGTGTCTTTGACTTAATATATGTTGTATGCATAAATACAAAATAGAACACTGCAAAAGATGAAAAGTACACACACTGATGGATACACACATCAGTTATCAAAGTGCTTTTTTCTACAAGCATACATGATATGATCATAGGATGACATCTGCTTGAAAATACCAACCTGTGAGTCCAGATGACACAAGGTATCTATTTTCTTGTTATCCATGTTTTATTTATTTGAATAAATTATGCAGCATACAATAAGTTAAAGAAGAGAGATAATCCTTACTTCTATGATATCCTTAGAAAAGATCTATGCCTCCTAAAATCTGGTTCTTTCAAAATTTCATCCATTGAGAATAAGTGTGTATTTCCTCTGCTCAAAGACTATTTCTCCTTCTTTGAATTTAGGCCATTCATAAAATAAGATGGTGTGTATTATGGAATTTCATGTCTTATAAAGTTATACTGAGATCACCCTTTTCTCCACCCTTCCCTACTTTCATAACAACCATAAGTCACTGGTACAAGAAACTGATTTAAAGCCAACAAGAAACTCAAAGACCTAGCTTTTATGTGTAGCAGCCTCAATATAATATTCTCAGAGGATAAGCAAGAACTACATTTGTCACAAAGGGGTCCCTATGGAATCAATGCCAGAAGGAAGACTATTTTGTATACTTAAAGCAATTGATAATCTACATAATTTGAGAGCTAGCAGTTTATTTCTGTATTTCCTCAGATTTTAGTACCACATGTAGACATTCTTCAAAAATGATATAATTTAATGTCAACCACTTAACAGGACATGAAGTCCTGAAAAAGGTCAAAGAGGCAAATAACATATTTTTATTCCTTTGATTAACACAGTTTAATTACAACTTGAAACAAGAGTGAGTGATTTGATTTCCTTTGGAGATATTCCTAAAAGTGGAGTTACTGAATAATACGGCACTTCTGTGTTTTGGTTTGTTTAAATTTTTGAGGAACCTCCATACTGTTTCCCATCATTACTGCAATAATTTATATTCTCACAAGCAGAGTACAGGGGTTTCTGTTTCTTCACAGTCTGTCTAAAATTTGTTGCTGTTGTCTTTTTTCCACACTAATCTTCATAATGGGTGATATCCATTGTGACTTTGATTTGCATTTCCCTTATGATTAGTGATGTTGAACACCTTTTTCATATAAATATTAGCCATTCATGTCTTCTTTTGAGAAATCTCCCTTTAGGTCACTTGCCTAATTTCTAATGGAGTTACTTTGTTGTTGCTGCACTGACTTACATGAAATATATGAATTTCTCATATATTTTAGATCCTAACCCCTAAACAACTCCATGGCTTTCAAATATTTCCTCTCATTCCATAGACTATTGTTTATTCTGTTGATTGTTTCCTTTAACAGGACAGAATATTTTTAGTTCCACACAAACCCATTTGATTATTTTTGCTTTGCTGGCTAATTTTTGATGCCATATCTAAAACATCATTGCCCAGACAAATGTGAAGAAGCCTTTTCCCTCCATTTTCTGCTAGGAGTTTTATGGTCTCAAGTCTTTAATCCATTTTAGTTCATTTTTTGTATGATGCCATATAGAGCTCTAATTTCATTCTTTGCATGTGGGTGGCTAGTTTTCCCAATACCATTTACTGAAGAGAATATCCTTTTTTTCCATTGTGTTCTGGCACCCTTGTAGACTGTATGGGTTTATTTCTAGGTTGTGTTCTCTGTTACATTGATCTGCTTTCTCTGACTTTATGCCAGTTCCATACTGTTTTGATTACTATGCTGCTGCTGCTGCTAAGTCGCTTCAGTCGTGTCCGACTCTGTGTGACCTCATAGACGGCAGACTACCACGTTCCTCCATCCCTGGGATTCTCCAGGCAAGATCGCTCGAGTGGGTTACCATTTCCTTCTCCAATGCATGAAAGTGAAAAGTGAAAGTGAAGTCACTCAGTTGTGTCCAACTCTTTGTGACCCCATGGACTGCAGCCTGCCAGGCTCCTCCATCCATGGGATTTTCCAGGCAAGAGTACTGGAGTGGGTTGCCATTGCCTTCTCCATTTGATTACTATAGCTTTGTAATATATTTTTAAACCAGGAAATGAGATGCCTCCATCTTTGCTCTTACTCAATATTGCTTTGACTATTTGAGATCTTTTGTGATTCCATATGAATTTTAGGTTTTTTTTTTTTCTATTTCTGTTTGAATGCCATTAAATTTTTGATAGGGATTACATTGAATCTGTAGATAACTTTATAGTTTGGAAATTTTAACAATACCAATTTTTGTAATCCATGAACATAATGTCTTTCCAATTACCTGGATCTTCTTTCAGTTTTTTCTCAAAAACTTTATAATTTTCAGTGGTCAAGTTTTTTGCCTCTTTGGTTATGTTTGTTCATAACTATTTTATTCTTTTTGTTGGTATTCTGAACAGAACTGTTTTCTCAATTTCCTTTTAGACTTGTTTACTGATTTTGTACAAAAACAAAATGATTTCTTATACTGATTTTGTGTTGTGTAGCTAAGTTTATTAGTTCTAATAGTTACAATTAATAAACCAGAATACTAAACTAGTATTAGGAGTAGTCATACATTCTGCACTTTATTCTTGCCATCTTAATCTTTCTTCAATTGGCTCTCCATCACAGCTGCTAAACTCACTTATCTGCATTGTACTAGAAGATTCCATCCCATATCACCCTGAATTTTACTAATAATTTCCCTCATCGCCCAACTTTTTAATGATGACTCATTTCATACTCTTTAAAAAGAGAAAAGTGGTTTACATTACACTACAGACTAAAGTTGAGGTTAAGTATTCAGACACACACACACACACACACACATATGCATTTATTCATTGAGTATTTAATTCAATATATATTCTCCCCAACCTGGAAATGAAGTATTTTTATTTATTTATTTGCCAATTTTGGAACCATCCATTTTCCAGTCACATAGAGAGAAAAGATGTATCTAAGGGAGCCTCAAGTGTATGGCTCACAACAAAGGGCTCACTATCTTTTAAAAGATTGTGTTGAAAGGATAAGTAAGTTTGTGCATATACACACACACACATATATATATACAGGGAGGCTGCTTCATTAAAAGATTGTGTCAGAACTGCAGTTCTGACAACAGAGAGCTCAAAACAGTTCTGAACATGGTGGCTCATCACAGCTCCAAGCACCAGGTAAAGAAGGTCTCTGCCTAAGGGAACATCATCCAGACACAGGAAACAGGTATGGCCACACTAAGTATACATTCATGTAGTGACTTAGAAGTTTTAAAGAGTATTACATGGACTATATGGGCCAGAGATAAATAGTAAGAAGGCAAAATACCAAGAGAGACATGAGGAAATAAGAAGAGGATTCCAGTGTGTCCTACTGATCCAAAGAAACACTGACATTAATTCTTGCTTAAATGACTTCACTTTCAACTCTAATTAATCAATTTTAACTACAATTAATTCTTTCCTAAAACATTTTCTCCTTTAAATCCACATATTAAATACTTTACCATTCAAAATAGATGAGGAATATTGTGAGAAATACAGCTAGAGAGGCAAGATTTTATATATATATATGTGTGTGTATAAGTGTACACATATATATATATGAATGTGTGTATATATATGCATTTTTAAACATATGCATATATACACAAACTAACTTCTCCATCTCCCACAATATTCCCTATCACAATGAATTGCAATGACATGTAAATGTATGTATGACCTTTGTTTCAAGATTATTTTGCTATATCCATCCTTTTGCTTGAATTTCTTCATTATGTTTTTCACTCAGTAAGCTTCAATTTGCAATTTAAAATTCAAGTAAAATCTAAGACAAGGTAAAACTAATCTGTGGTAATAAAAACAAAAAATATTAATAGTTGCTTGAAGTGAAGAGAGGTTTGGATGATGATTGGAATGTAGCATAAGGAAGTCTCTGAGATACTGAAAAGTTTCAGTACCTAAATATTAGGTGATGATTACATAGTATTATACATATATGAAAAGTTCATCATACTGAGAAACTAAGAATCATTATCCTTTTGATGGACATTTCAGTCATTGGGGTTAGTCTGAAAAAGACTACTATAAGAATTACTATACAAGACTTACTGTGGACTTATATGCGTACTTTTTAGTAAATACTATGTAGCAGAATTGTTGGGTCATGAGGGAATTTTGTAGTTTTTGAAAGTAAAATTCTAATAGAGAAAAAAAGATTAAACCATATTAATATGGGACATACAAAGAATATACATATATGTACATACATTTATACATATATATACTACTATTCAATAACATAGCTATAAAATGAGAAATCTCTCTTTGTCTTTCTTGCTTTATGCTTTAAAAATGAATATTTTACCATTCAATGTATATGAATGGCTTCAAATTCTTTGTAGAAGACAATATTAAATAAATAAATAAATATACACATAAATATATATAGTGAATAACATTTCTGAAATGTTTTTCACCTCATGAAGATTATATTCTTTTAAAGAAAATCTCAAATTGATAAATGCATGGGAGAAAGGAGAGAGTGGGGAGGCAAATATTCCAGAAAGAGTGGACAACTGATGAAAACCTAACTCTGAGAAAACATTGCGATAGGCATAAAAAAAGAGAGTGATTAAAAAAGAGAGAAAGTGGAAGAAAGGAAGGAAAGACACAAGAAAGAAGTGAAAGATGAGCAATTATAAAGGAATAAAATGAAAAACAATCAGAAAGTAGAGTAAAGAAGGTAAAATAATGAGATGGGAAGAAGGGAGAGATGTCAGCCTTTAGAATAAATTCCTGAGGAAACTGTGAAGAAAAAAGAATAGGAAAAGCAATGAAGATGATAACTGTTAGTGCATGAAAGCATTTTCTTTTCCTTATAATTCAAATTGATATTTTGTATACTGAAGCTGGATAAATAATTCTGAGGCTGGACAACTACTGACAACTTAATACCCAAAATAAACACATAAATAAGTAAATAAACAAAAATGTGATGGCATCATATGAGGATTGAAAGTGAGTGCAGACAGTTGAGTCTCACTCAGAAGAAAACTACCTAGGTGGACATCCTCACATTTTGGTCACTGTTACTTAAAACCCCACAATCTACATGCTTGCTACAGAAAGGCAGTTTGCCATCTTCACATTGCAATCTTAGTTAATTAATGATTTTTAAAGTAAGTGAGTGAACTATTAAAGCTCTGGGTTAGGAAACAGTCTACATTTGCAACTGCTGAGATGGAAAACCCATTATTGACAGTCTTCTTAGATCCTTACCTCTTCAGTTCAGTTCAGTCGCTCAGTCATGTCTGACTCTTTGTAACCCCATGGACTGCAGTATGCCAGGCTTCCCTGTCCATCACCAACTCCTGGAGCTTACTCAAACTCATGTCCATTGAGTCAATGATGCCATCCAACCATCCTTACCTCTTAACAACTATCAAATCCTTCTGTGACAGTCAATTAGTATAATTAGCTTCGAATAAAACATTTTTAAGACCTGGCTACTCAGCAAATCTCCTTTAAAATAATGAATAACTTTAATGTTTTTTTAAAATATATCTGAGATTCAGAGGGTTTTCAGCACATACCAAAGCTTTGTATACCTGAAACAGTAATTCCAAAGAGTACTTTAAGCCTTTAGAACTCTAAGCCCTTAGAGTAAATGGGACAGAAAAGAGCCCAGCAATCACCTGCTGGAGAGTATGCTCACTCACGCTCAGCCTACTGCTTCTGCTAGAGGGAAATAGACTAAGAAAAAAGTCAAATAAATAACCTAACTCTACACCTAAAGCAACTAGAGGAGGAAGAAATGAAGAACCCCAGGGTTAGTAGAAGGAAAGAAATCTTAAAAATTAGGGCAGAAATAAATGCAAAAGAAACTAAAGAGATCATAGCAAAAATTAACAAAGCTAAAAGCTGGTTTTTTGAAAAAATAAACAAAATTGACAAACCATTAGCAAGACTCATTAAGAAACAAAGGGAGAAGAACCAAATTAACAAAATTAGAAATGAAAATGGAGAGATCACAACAGACAACACTGAAATACAAAGGATCATAAGAGACTACTACCAGCAGCTCTATGCCAATAAAATGGACAACTTGGAAGAAATGGACAAGTTCTTAGAGAAGTATAACTTTCCAAAACTGAACCAGGAAGAAATAGAAGATCTTAACAAAACGATCACAAGCAAGGAAATCGAAACTGTAATCAGAAATCTTTCAGCAAACAAAAGCCCAGGACCAGATGGCTTCACAGCTGAATTCTACCAAAAATTTAGAGAAGAGCTAACACCTATCTTACTCAAACTCTTCCAGAAAATTGCAGAAGAAGGTAAACTTCCAAACTCATTCTATGAGGCCACCATCACCCTAATTCCAAAACCAGACAAAGATGCCACAAAAAAAGAAAACTACAGGCCAATATCACTGATGAACATAGATGCAAAAATCCTTAACAAAATTCTAGCAAACAGAATCCAACAACATATTAAAAAAATCATTCATCATGACCAAGTGGGCTTTATCCCAGGAATGCAAGGATTCTTTAATATCTGCAAATCAATGTAATACACCACATTAACAAATTGAAAGATAAAAACCATATGATTATCTCAATAGATGCAGAGAAAGCCTTTGACAAAATTCAACACCCATTTATGATTAAAACTCTCCAGAAAGCAGGAATAGAAGGAACATACCTCAACATAATAAAAGCTATATATGACAAACCCACAGCAAGCATCACCCTCAATGGTGAAAAATTGAAAGCATTTCCCCTGAAATCAGGAACAAGACAAAGGTGCCCACTCTCACCACTACTATTCAACATAGTCTTGGAAGTTTTGGCCACAGCAATCAGGGCAGAAAAAGAAGTAAAAGGAATCCAGATAGGAAAAGAAGAAGTGAAACTCTCTCTGTTTGCAGATGACATGATCCTCTACATAGAAAACCCTAAAGACTCTACCAGAAAATTACTAGAGCTAATCAATGAATACAGTAAAGTTGCAGGATATAAAATTAACACACAGAAATCTCTTGCATTCCTATACACTAACAATGAGAAAACAGAAAGAGAAATTAAGGAAATAATACCATTCACCATTGCAACAAAAAGAATAAAATATTTATGAGTATATCTACCTAAAGAAACAAAAGACCTATACATAGAAAACTATAAAACACTGATGAAAGAAATCAAAGAGGACACAAACAGATGGAGAAATATACCGTGTTCATGGATTGGAAGAATCAATATTGTCAAAATGGCTGTACTACCCAAAGCAATCTATAGATTCAATGCAATCCCTATCAAACTACCAATGGTATTTTTCACAGAACTAGAACAAATAATTTCACAATTTGTATGGAAATACAAAAAACCTCGAATAGCCAAAGTAATCCTGAGAAAGAAGAATGGAACTGGAGGAATCAATCTGCCTGACTTCAGACTCTACTACAAAGCCACAGTCATCAAGACAGTATGGTACTGGCACAAAGACAGAAATATAGATCAATGGAACAGAATAGAAAGCCCAGAGATAAATCCACGAACCTATGGTCACCTTATCTTCGACAAAGGAAGGCAAGGATATACAATGGAAAAAAGACAACCTCTTTAACAAGTGGTGCTGGGAAAACTGGTCAACCACCTGTAAAAGAATGAAACTAGAACACTTTCTAACACCATACACAAAAATAAACTCAAAATGGATTAAAGATCTAAATGTAAGACCAGAAACTATCAAACTCCTAGAGGAGAACATAGGCAAAACACTCTCCGACATAAATCACAGCAGGATCCTCTATGACCCACATCCCAGAATTTTAGAAACAAAAGCAAAAATAAACAAATGGGACCTAATGAAACTTAAAAGCTTTTGCACAACAAAGGAAACTATAAGCAAGGTGAAAAGACAGCCCTCAGATTGGGAGAAAATAATAGCAAATGAAGCAACAGACAAAGGATTAATCTCAAAAATATACAAGCAACTCCTCCAGCTCAACTCCAGAAAAATAAATGACCCAATCAAAAAATGGGCCAAAGAACTGAACAGACATTTCTCCAAGGAAGACATACAGATGGCTAACAAACACATGAAAAGATGCTCAACATCACCCATTATCAGAGAAATGCAAATCAAAACCACAATGAGGTACCATTACATGCCAGTCAGGATGGCTGCTATCCAAAAGTCTACAAGCAATAAATGCTGGAGAGGGTGTGGAGAAAAGGGAACCCTCTCACACTGTTGGTGGGAATGCAAACTAGTATAGCCACTATGGAAAACAGTGTGGAGATTTCTTAAAAAGCTGGAAATAGAACTGCCATATGACCCAGCAATCCCACTTCTGGGCATACACACTGAGGAAACCAGATCTGAAAGAGACACATGCACCCCAATGTTCATCGCAGCACTGTTTATAATAGCCAGGACATGGAAGCAAGCTAGATGCCCATCAGCAGACGAATGGATGAGGAAGCTGTGGTACATATACACCATGGAATATTACTCAGCCATTAAAAAGAATTCATTTGAATCAGTTCTAATGAGATGGATGAAAGTGGAGCCCATTATACAGAGTGAAGTAAGCCAGAAAGATAAAGACCAATACAGTATACTAACACATATATATGGAATTTAGAAAGATGGTAATGATAACCCTATATGCAAAACAGAAAAAGAGACTCAGATGTATAGAACAGACTTGTGGACTCTGGGAGAAGGCGAGGGTAGGATGTTTCAAGAGAACAGCATTGAAACATGTATATTATCAAGGGTGAAACAGATCACCAGCCCAGGTTGGGTGCATGAGACAAGTGCTCAGGCCTGGTGCACTGGGAAGACCCAGAGGGATTGGGTGGAGAGGGAGGTGGGAGGGGGGACTGGGATGGGGAATACATGTAAATCCATGGCTAATTCATTTCAATGTATGACAAAAACTACTGTAATGATGTAAAGTAATTAGCCTCCAACTAATAAAAATAAATGGGAAAAAAAAAGAAAAAAAAAAAAAAAAGTCATTATAAAAGATTAAAAAAAATAAAAAATAAATAAATAAATAAAATGCTGCTTTGGTCATTAATTTTTCTGTCCATTGCCATGTCATTTCTGTTCTCTGTGTTTAGAATTTTTCATCAACAAAAAGAGAGTTGGGGAGCTAGATTAATATAACAGATTTAAAATAATTTTGCAGATAATTTAGTCTCATCTTGTTATTTATAGTCCTCAAGTAATTTATTATGTGTGAAAAATGGTCCCCAAGATTCTGGATTCAAGTCACCTGGAGGCCTGTTGACTCTAATTTTCTTTGGCTTCCTGAAAACTAAAAAGAATAATTATGAGCAACAGACCATCTATGTCTGTGGAGATATGGTATATGTTTGAGTGATATGTAAAGTAAGACAATATAGGAAAATTGTAAACTTTCAAAAGGTTTAGTATCTTATTAATTTATATAAAATATTAGTCTTCGTTGTGATGGGGCAAAAGATATCCCAATCTCCTTTCTGGCTGTTTGCTTCTATTGGAGATCATCTGTTAGTACCTTTTATTCCTCTTCCTCTCAATAAGTAAGAATTAGATGATCCTGTATGTGACTAGATTATTTAAAAGCTATGGTGCACTGGGATGACCCTGAGGGATGGGATGGGGAGGGAGTTGGGAGGGGGTTCAGGATGGGGAATACATATACAACCATGGCTGATTCATGTGAATGCATGGCAAAAACCACTACAATATTGTAAAGTAATGAACCTCCAATTAAAATAAGCAAATAAATTAAAATAAACAAAAAGCTAAAGATCATCAAACCCAAGCCCTTATTGTTTCTCATCCTAATTGTATTCAATGCAATTTAGATGCATTGGGCTCACAGCATTTTATTCCTACTAATTCACAAAGTTTGTAAATGAGTAATTATTACAAATACACTTAAAAAATTATGTGACATTTCCTAACTATATGATACTAAAGATATCACCTTAATATTTTGGCTGTGGTCAATCTTATATATAGGAAGATGAAGAAAGCTCTTAAGCTCTGGAATTTTCATCTTCTTGTGAGGTTTTTTTTTTCTTTTCATTTCTATAATCAAGGAGTTTTCAGTTGTGTGTTTTGCTTTGCTTCCTCAATTTTATTAGCTTGTTTCTTGGTAAAATAACCAGTTTTTTCATAGCTACTATAGATAATACCTGAACTGTGCCAACCACCAATCTATTCTATATCTCATTTAGCACTGAGGTAAGTGAGGTTATTATTCCTTTATAGGCAAGTGAACTCTAATATTCCATAAAATCCTCAGCAAAATTCTATAGTTAAGTGTTGGAGGGTGGGATCTAGGATTAGTAGCCAGGTCATCTTTCATATTTTCAAGCACTTAATTTTAACTTCTTGTCTTTCAGTCACTCAGTTGTGTCTGACTCTTTGTGACCCCATGGACTACAGCACACCAGGCTTCCCTGTCCTTCACCATCTCCTGGAGTTTGCTCAAACTCATGTCCATTGAGTCAATGATGCCATCCAACCATCTCATCCTCTGTCGTCCCCTTCTCCTCCTGCCTTCAATCTTTCCCAGCATCAAGGGTCTTTTCCAATGAGTTGGCTCTTTGCATCAGGTGGCCAAAGTATAACTGTGTTAACTGTGCTATGCTGTGCTTAGTCGCTCAGTCGTGTCAGACTCTTTGTGATCCAATTACTGATAATTAGACAATTAATCTGATAAGAGCATTGTCGCTAAGTGGGTGTGACTATTTATTTTTGCCTTTACAATTCAGGCAGTTTTTGAATTGAGGAGATACTGATTTATTTGGATTCTGAGATTTCCTTTTCTCTTAGCTTCTATCATTTCTCACAACTCACACTCATAATTATTAGCAACATCTTCCACACATTTCATCGTTTCTCCCACTATATCCTTCCAAATACTACATATAAACATTAAAGAAAATCATTTGTCACAACATTTATTGCTTTAATCCATATTTTATGACTATTCTGACTGCAGTGTTAATATCAGTACAGTATATAGCATTCATATTGGTGCAGGATCACAAGCAAAGAGATCTCAGTGTACCTCCATCATTCTTTTTTCATTCATATGAGAATTATTACACTAAAAATTCCTTTTATACCTCTACACATGTGCTTTAAGTGATGAAACAGCTACTTATATGATCTTTTCAAGAGACTAACACCACAGACAAACAAAAAATAGAGACTTTCACTTCTATTCATAAATTGCTTCCTTTTCCAGGGTATATGAATATGACCAGATCAGAGGAAACCTCTTTGTGGGAGTAGTTTCAATCAGTTTTTAGACAGTAGTAAAATGTGAAATGGTCCAAATATTACAGAATGATTAATGAAATATACATTAATAGGAAATAAAAATAAATTTCTTAAATTTGAGATTATGACCTTATAAAAGGGAACCCAAGTCAAATACAGAAAAGAGTATAAAACTAGAGAGGTACTAAGAGTTGGTCATTATATTCAAAAGTGCTTCAGAATCCAAGCCACAGCTAATTAACCACAGTATACTGTAGAGAGACATAGTACAACTTGGGATCATAGTACAGTATAAAGCTATTAAAAAGAAAAGTAGGATCCCCACTGCATAAAGCAGAAGGATATACAACTAGTTATCTACTGAATTCGAACTTGTGGGGGGAAAGCATAATATCATGCATCCAGCTATATGTTACATGTAAACTAGCTTAGTTCTGCTTTTGACTCAATTCTACCCTATTTTTAGCTATTACTCTTCTTGAAATATTTCTATTCTTTTTTTTTTTAATTTCCTAAAGCCTCCCTGTAAAAATATCATCTGTTTTTCACCTTCCTTATTCCATGCAACAGTTCTCCTTAAACATAAATGAAGAATAATTTATAGAACCAACAACTCCAGAAGCCTTTAAAAACAGATCACCTTCTCCAAATCTCCTCTAAGGGGCATGCTGCTTAATGCCCTGCCAATTAGTGACTTATTCAGCATTTTGATATTGGAATAAGTGAATGTAAGATAGCTAAACTCACTCCTACTGATCTACAATTGAGAACTAATGCCAATGACTTGGGGATAAATAGCATGCTCTCTGGGACCAGGAATAGACTGCTTAAGGGTGAAGATTCCCAACAGGATTGTGGACTAATGCACATGGGCGAGAGCAACAGTATTGTCTGGATCCTTAAGAATCCCAGGGAGAATTTGCATTTACAGCAAAATTGGGTTGGTATCTAGAGATAAAGATAGAAAGTCTGACAGTTTTGCAAACAGCCCAGACTCTAGGTCATGGAAAATTCAAGAAGAGTGTTCTGAGTCATAGTTTCTACTTACATAAATGGTAGGTTAGAAATCCTGAGACTTTCCCCTGTTGTCTCTAGTAAAGGTTTTGTAGGATGGCTTTCTACCACCATCCTGTCATCCTGCATAGAACCTCTCAACATTCTGGCCTGATTTTCATCTAAAGCACTACATTTATTTCTTTAATGTCCGATATGTCTGAATGATAGTGAGGTCAGTGTCCTGTTTCACTTCGAATTCATTCTCTTCTCTAGGTATGAGAACCAACGGTGAAAAGAGATCACTAACATCCATGGAATCCATGAACATGTCATATATGGACCCCAAAACAGTGACACTGATTGGCATCCCTGGACTGGAGCACGTGCAGTTTTGGATTGGGTTTTCCTTCTTTGCTGTGTGCCTAGTGGCTCTTTTGGGAAACATTATTTTACTGATCATCATCCCTACAGAACACAGTCTGCACCAGCCCATGTACATCTTCTTGGCAGTGTTGGCAGCCACTGACATAGGACTCTGTGTAGCCATTGCTCCAAAAATGTTGGCTATCTTCTGGTTTGGCTTTTATTCCATGGCCTTTGATGCTTGCTTAGCCCAGCTGTTCTTCATCCATGCCTTGCAGGGCATGGAATCTGGAATCCTATTGGCAATGGCCTTTGACCGCTATGTTGCCATATGTGATCCTTTGAGGTACACATCCACCCTTACACCTTTCATTCTGGTTAGTATGGTGCTGGTTGTGGCAATCCGAGCAACAGTGCTCGTTGGCATTTTACCCATTTTAATCAAAAGATTACACTTTTTCCATTCCATTGTAATTGCCCACTCTTACTGTGAGCACATGGCTGTGGTCAAGCTGGCTGCAGAAGACATCCATGTCAATAAGACATGTGGTCTTTTCGTAGGTTTCACAATTCTAGGATTTGACATGACTTTCACCCTCATTTCCTATATCCTTATTTTCCAGGCTGTTTTTCGTCTACACCAAAAGGAAGCACGGCTTAAAGCCTTCAACACATGCACAGCTCACATTTTTGTTTTCCTTGAGTTTTATATTCTTGCCTTTTTCTCCTTCTTCAGCCATCGGTTTGGACGTGTTGTGCCCTCTACCCACATTCTTCTGTCTACCATCTACCTCCTTGTGCCCCCTGCTCTCAACCCTATTGTTTATGGTGTGAAAAATAAGGTAATTCGCAAGCGTGTGGCACGGCTATTCTCCCTGAATCACTGATAATAGCAGTAATCCATCAAATATTAAGTTCACAGGAAGAATATTTTCATTTCCTAAAGATAGAGATGACATTGGCTAAATTCTGTGTATTCATTGTTAAAGACTTCACTTCATCAAACTTAAACTTTTAGACATTTATTTCACAAACCTCAGCTAGAATAAAATAAAATCTATTCAGGTTAATACTGATATTAATTCTATTTAATAATTTTATTTATAATTTAATATTTATTGCTTCCTTTTAATTTGTATTTAATTTGCAATTATGATATTTATTGATAGGAAAATTCATTAATATTTTTCAATACTTACCTTTTGCAATATTTGTATTTTAAACTTCAGTTACATCTTAAACCATTGTCTCTGCTGCAGCCCAGAATTTTGGCATTTTGTCTTAAAGAGCTGTAATATTCCAGTAACTAATAACAAACTGTCATTCACATCTTCCTAGCTTAAACTTTAAAAGCACCAAATCAGAGTCCTTCATTTGAAGTAGCTTCTTGAGTCTACCTGCATTCCTAATATATCTTAGATGAGAGGAGAGGATGTTGGCTACAGTCTAGGATAGACATCCTAGTGCAACAGTTGTAGCGAAAGGAGCTTTCGTCCAGGTGCACAGTTGCTACCACAGACTTTCTACTGGTGCCATCGACATCATTTCTGTTACCCCTGGAGCATCCCTCAAATTGAACTGCCATCTTAACCATTGTAAGCTAGCCTTGAAATCTGGCTCCCCTATCAAAACTCCAGTCTTCAAGCAAGCACAGAGAAATTCGTAGGTGATTCTCCATGAGTCAGAGCTTTCCCAGAGTAACAGACAATCAACCCACAGCTCAGCTTCATTTCCTACAGTTCTGCCTAGCCCTGTGTTCTGGCATCTAGATGTATGTCTGAATTGTTTCATCTCCTGGGAGAGATTCACACAGTCTTAATAATGATAGGAGTAAAAGTCTGTTGACCTTTTCGTATATGGGCTTGCAGGTATTCTCACTCAAGGTCAGTCAGGTGGCATGGCTTAGTTTGGCCTGTAACTATCATTTGCCCCAGTGGCATTATCATTCATATCAGTTCAGATATGGCTACACTCATGGGTAGGCTCATTTCATGTTCAGAGCTGGAGAAGATAAATCTTTCTTCCAATACAGATATAATTTCATTCCAACTTTCATAAATTATTCTTCTGGATTCGGATCCTCAAATGTGAGTAATAACCCAGTCATGGTGATGTAAACTGTGCCTGTACCATCTTTCTCAGCTCACCAGTTTAATAAGTTGCATACCTAAGGTTACTTTATACCACAGTGTACAGTACTGTTCTGTGCTAGCAAGGCACTCTTCCTGATCCATGGACACAGAGCTGGCATTCCTGCATTACTCAGATAATCAGTTGCTTCAATCCTATAGTGCAGTTACCTCTTTAACTTGTACTGTCACAACAAGGCCTTGAACACAGAAAGAACCTTTACACTTCTAGCCATCCTGGGAATGTTATTAACCTGAATCTATTCATCTAATCTCTTTCTCTAAGCCAGCCATATTATTAGGTCAGCCTGTAAGTCTGGTTAATGCTCAAAGTATTAAAAAAAATGTGTTTTCAAATATCCCCATGAAAAGGAATTTACTTTACAACAATAATATGATCCAATTGCAGATAATGTTATCCAGAAATGTTCTAGGATCCCTCATATTTTTTCACAATGCTGAATGTAAAATATATCTTCCTTATACTTCTGAAATAGAGGTAGCACAAGAGTTGCCCTTCAAAAAGTCCCAGATGACTTGTATCAATTAACAAGAATATAAATTATGTCATGTCCTTAACAGATTTTTATCTAAATATGCATTCTGTCTGCTCAGTATAGGGTACTTATATGTAGCTGCACACCTACAATGTAACTTAGCTCCAGGTCCTCAGACAACTGATTACAACTATGCATCTCTACTCCTAGTAGACTACAATATGTTCAAACAAAAATTCATACTAATTATGACAAAGTGGTATTGATACAAAGATTTTTTTTAAAAAAATGACCAATGCAATAAATATGAGATCTAGAATGGACAGTTGTCTGTCCATTCTATGGGCAAATATGTCACACACATGACATATGTGTCACACAGTGCAATAGAGAATAATGTTCTTTCCTTTTAATATATGCTGTTAAGTTGAATATTCATATTCATTACTCTAAAGTTTAGTTCCAACAACTACACTATATACAAAAAGCAGACTGCAGATTTATTTTAGATTTTAATACAAAGGCCAAGTAATAAAGCCATAAGAAGAATATATGGGAGGGAATGTATCTGTATTATATTAGAGTAAGCAAAGTTTTCTTAAAGGGTATTAAATAGGCCACTAAAAATAGCCTTTGGGAAATATTAATAAATTGGACTATGTTAAAATTAAGCTTTCTATATTAATCTAAAAGCACTACTAATTAAAGGAGAAAGATACAAGGAGAAGATATATACATTAAATTGCACTAACTCTATTGATTACTCTGGTGAAAATTGATATCATAACTATATTCTTAAAACACAAGACTATAGTTATATCTCCATTGATTTAGGTCTTTTAAAAATTTCTTTCATCAGTGTTTTGTAGCTTTGAGTATGTAAGTTTTACACATATTTTGATCTATTATTTGAGCTATTTTAAATGATGTGCATGCATGCTAAGTTGTTTCAGTCATGTCTGACTCTGTGTGACCCTATGGACTGTAGCCCACCAGGCTTCTCTGTCCATGGAATTCTCCAGGCAAGAATACTGGAGTGGATTGCCATGCCCTCCTCCAGAGGATCTTCCCGACCCAGGGATCAAACCCTCATCTCTTAAGTCTCCTGCATTGGCAGGTGGGTTCTTTATCACTAGCACCACCTGGGAACACCATTATAAATTACAGTTATTTTTAAATTTTAGTTGCAGTTGTTCATTGACTGAATTTTGTATATGGATCTTGATAAACATTATTTCCAGATTTCTTTAAATTCCTTGGTATTTTCTATGTAGATAGCATGTCACTTGCAAAAAGGGATAATTTTATTTCTTTCCAATCTGAATGTCTTTTTTTCTACCCTTAATGAATATACAAAGACTTCAAATATGATATTGGACAGAAGTGGTCAAAATGATCACCCTTACTTTGTTTCTGGTAATAGACACTACTTAATCTTCAACCATCACTTATGTTGTTCTTTATCAACCTGAGAAAGTTTGCTTCTATTTCTAGTTGGCTAAAGTTGTTTTTTTTTTCAAATCATGATTGGATATTAAAATATTTTCAAATGATTTTTGCATATGTCAATAAAATTATATGACTTTTTTTCTTGTTACACCTTTTAATGCGCACCTTGGTGCGCTTCACTGTTTGAGTGTTCACTCATGCTTGCATTCCTGAGACAAATCCAACTTTTAGTGACATATTATTTGTCTTTATTTTGTAGGATTCAATTTACTAATGTATCAGTTCAGTTCAGTCTCTCAGTTGTGTCCGACTCTTTGCGACCCCATGAACTACAGCACACCAGGCCTCCCTGTCCATCACCAACTCCTGGAGTCCACCCAAACCCATGTCCATCGAGTCAGTGATACCATCCAACCATCTTATCCTCTGTCGTCCCCTTCTCCTCCTGCCCTCAATCTTTCCCAGCATTAGGGTCTTTTCAAATGAGTCAGCTCTTCGCATCAGGTGGCCAAAGTATTGGAGTTTCAGCTTCAATATCAGTCCTTCCAATGAACACCCAGGACTGATCTCCTTTAGGATGGACTGGTTGGATCTCCTTGCAGTCCAAGGGACTCTCAAGAGTCTTCTCCAACACCATAGTTCAAAAGCATCAATTCTTCGGTGCTCAGCTTTCTTTATGGTCCAACTCTCACATCCATAACCATAGCCTTGACTGGAAAAACCATAGCTTTGACTAGATGGACCTTTGTTGGCAAAGCAATGTCTCTGTTTTTTAATATGCTGTCTAGGTTGGTCATAACTTTCCTTCCAAGGAGTAAGCATCTTTTAATTTCATGGCTGCAATCACCATCTGCAGTGATTTTGGAGCCCAGAAAAATAGTCAGCCACTGTTTCCACTGTTTCCCCATTTATTTGCCATGAAGTGATGGGACCAGATGCCATGATCTTAGTTTTCTGAATGTTGAGCTTTAATCCAAATTTAGTTGAAAATTTTAACATCTCTATTTATGAGTATTGATCTATAGCTTCTTTTCTTGTACAATTTTCATCTGGTTGTCATTATGAGCAACTTTCATAAAACAAGTCTGAAAGTTGTTTCCTCTCCCTCTTAGTTTCTAGATGACATTGAAAGTATCTGGTGTTATATCTTCCTTAAATATTTGATAAAATTCACTAAGATATAGATGTAGAAAAAAAAGATTTATTTATTTATTCTTGAGTGTATTTTGATAGTTTGTTCCTTCAACAAATTCATCTATCTACATTGTCACATTTATGTGCATAGAATTGTTTGCAATATTCCATTATCTCATTTTGCTATCTGTAAGGTCAGTATTGATATGCCTTCTTTATTAGCTTTTAATGTTGGTGATTTCTATCTGTGTAAATTAAGTTACAGATTTATGAACAAACCAAGCTTTGGTTCCATTAGCTTTTTTTTTTCTATCTTTTGTTCTCAATTTAGTTTTTATTCTTAGTATTTCTTTCCTTATATTGTTTTTTATTTATTTTGGCCTCTGTTTTCCATCTTTTTAAGATGGAAACACAATTTAGGTAATTTTGTTATTTTTGTTATTGTTATTGTTATTTTTGTTATTTTGTCTAATATAAAAATTAATGCTATCATTTGCCATTAAGAACTAGCTTATCTACCATAGAAATTCTGGTTTCTTGTATTTTTATTTCATTACATTTGAAATATTTCCTAACTCTCTGACACTTCTTCTTTGAGCTATGTATTACTTAGATGCTCTTTAATTTCCAAATATTTTAGAATTATCTTTTTCTGGATATCATATAATTTTGTCATTGACAATGAGTTTAACTGCATTAGGTCAGAGAACATATCAATACTTTGAATCATGTGCTAATTTTTCTTAACAACTGTATGTCCACTTAAAAAGAACATTTATTTTTAGTTGTTACACAGTCTTTTTATTTTAAATACTTTTGCTCATGTTTATTTATTCTCAGTGTTCAGTTTTCAGTCAACTACATTTTTACTTTTGCCTTGGTTTCCAGGAAACTAGATCAGTCAAAGCAACAGCAGCAGTAGAGAAAGCAATATGTGGGCTTTTCTGGACATGCATAGTTGCAGAGGAAATTTGAATTTTCTCTAAGAAATGTTCAGGTAGTAAGTAATATAGGAATAATCTCCATAGAATAATAAGAAAATATGGGAGAAGCATGAGACATTCTGCTTTTCTAAGAAGATATCTACATTTTATTTTACTTAAAGTATTACCCTTGACTTCAATCATTATATTATCTTTCATACACCACCTGTTCAGAAATTTTGTTACCTGTGTCTCCAAGACATATCTAAACCTAATTTCGCAAATTCATTTCAACCAACCTTATCCAAACCATTATCATCTCTTCTGAAATACTGCAATATCCTACTAATTTGTCTTTATCTCTCAGTTTTCCTCAACTCCTACAAACTTTAACTGATTCTATAAATAGCAGTCAGAGCAACCCCATTAAGATTTAACTTAAATGCTGCCATTACCTTGCTCAAAATCATCTAATTATTTTCCATTTCATTCAACGATAACCCAGAATTCTTAGTACAAGCTACACATGGCTCATGGTACAATACCATACCATTTTCTATTTTATTTTCTACTGTTCTCCCCACATCACCACTCATCATCCCAGCCTCACTGTCTCCTCACCCCACATTTTTCTCCAACTAAAGTCACCCATGTGAACCTCTGATTTGCACATTAAACTGTCTACTGGGTATTAGCCTTAGATTATTTGACATTCATCTTCAATTAAGGTATCCAAAACTATTTCCCTCCAGTGTTTCCCATATCACTAAGAGCAAATATATCCTTACAATTGCTTATGATAACATTTCCCAAATTCTTCTCTATAATTCTTTCTTTCATATATCCCATTCAAATCAACAAATGCTATTCACTTTTCTACCAAAATATCCAGAACACATATTTATCTAATAACATTCTTGAAAAATATTATTTATTTCTTGGATATTTGTAATAACAATGTAGTATATTATTAGTTCAAAATATTCACTGAATCTGCCTGATAGAGCCTCTTACTGTTGGAGTATTATTTTTCAATCCTAGTGACATTAGTTTTCATCATGTGATTTGCATTGCCAATATAATATAAGATTTAACTGTGTTATTTATGAATGAAGATTTATAAGCCATAATTTACTTTCAGAGTCTCTTTTTCTCTATGACACAATAGCAGTAGTTCATTATAATGGCACCACCTTCACAATAAATTCCAGACTGAAGCAACAAAACTGAAAAATGAGTGAGAAATATATTTTTGCTGTTATTATGATAAGTCCGTGTGAGATGAGGAATTAATTTTAATATAATATTACTTAGTTCATGTTACTTGATACAATAATGATAAATGATCCCCTTTCTCAACCATTTCCCTCTTTAGCCAAAGATCAAAGTAACAATCAGAATTATCCTCTGAAAATACAGCTCAAACCTTACCTATTTGAAAACTACCCTAGTCTTCTCGTTTTACTCAAAGTAACAGACTAACTCTTACATCTGTTGCAAGGGTACACAACCTCTAGACCCCTTTTATGTCTTAGAATATGCTTCTTACAAGTGATCCCTCCATTGTATATTTCTTTCTAGTTACCTCAGCTTTCTAACAGATAACAAAAAATGCAAGGTATGTGAAACTTCAGAGTCTTTCCATTTTCTGTTTTTGTTTTATTTTCTTTTGTCTGTAACATTCTTTCCCAGATATTCAGGAGGCTCATATTCATCAAGCATTGGAACACATTATTGTAAATCATCTGCTCTCCAATTCCTGTGTCTCCTAAAAGACACTCTACATATAGAACACCATAAAGTAGCCACTAAAAAACTATAAGACTAATAATATATGAATTCAGTTAAATCAGAAGATGTTAAATCAATGTACAAAAATACGTTACATTTCCAAAAGGTACAAACTATCTATCCAAAAATGATATTAAAAATCAACCCCATGAACAGCAGTGTCAGCAAATTCCTTGGTGACTAAAGAGTAAAGAATCCATCTGTCAAGGCAGGAGACACAGGTTCTATCCCTGATTCAGAAAGACCCCACATGCCATGGCACAACTCAGCCTGTGTACCGCAACCATTGAGCCAGAGCTCTACAGCCTAGAAGCTTCAGCCACTGAGACTATGAGCTGCAACTACTGAAGCCTGCACGCCCTAGAGCCCATGTTCCACAACAAGAGAAGCCACCACAATGAGAAGCCCATGCACCACAGCTAGAGAGTAGCCCCCACTCTCTGCAACTAGAGAAAAGTCTGGGTAGCAATGAAGATCCAACACAGACAAAAATAAATAAAATTATATATAAAAGCAATAGCATCAAAAACAATAAAATAGTAAGGAATATATGTAACTAAGTGGATGAAAGGTAGGTACATTGAAAATTATAACGATGAAAGAAACTGAAGAAGACACAAATAAGTGAAAGAAAAATCCCATGCTGACAGAATGGAAGGAATAACACCGTTCAAAGATCCATAATATTAAAAGTGATCTCCAAGTTAAATGCAATCTTGCCTTTCAGATTTCCAGTGGAATTTTCACAGAAATACAAATAAATAATCCTTAAATTTATATGGAAGCACACAATTTCCTAATATTTTATAATTTATATAAAATTATACATAAAAGCAATAGCATCAAAAACAATAGAGTAGTAAGGAATATATGCAACCAAGCAGATGAAAAAATATCAAAGCACTCTAGAGCAGGAAGAACAAAGCTGGAAGGATCATACTTCCTGATTTCAAATATATTACAGAGCTACAGTAATCAGATCAGTATAGTACTGGCACAAATCAAAAATACAGACACATGAAAGAGCCCAGCAATAAACCCACCCATGTATAGGCAACTGATGTGTGAGAAGAGAATCAAGAACAACATACAATGGGTAAAGCATTATCTTTTCAATAAATGGTTTGGAGAAACTCTCCTACCTGATCCAGTGGCACTACAGATATGGACCCACTCGCTTAGGGCATTTCCTATCTCTTGCAGAAAGACATCCAATCTTTGTTGGTATTATCTCCAAATCAGCAACTCAGCAGCACCATCAAAACATGTTTCATCACTTAGTTAGGCATACACTGCTGTGTCCTGTGGTATGTAAGATGACCAGTGGATGCCATGGTCACGTGCCCACAGCTGCACTCCATTACTGTAAACTTTGTTTGATGTGATAGTCTGTAAGGTCCTTTTCTTGCATATAGATTATTTTGTGAATACTCAGTTAGCTTTGCTGCCCGAGGTCCTGCAAGCAGAGAAGATAATCTCATAAAGAAAACTGGCTGAATATATGTCAGGTCCAATCATGATGAATTGTTGATTCTTTCAGAATGAAAGAGGTCCAGTGTAACTAACGTGCCATTAAATGTCTGGATGGTTTTCTCAAAGGATGAAATTGTATCAGCTCTGTCTGGAAGGTAGGACATTCTGCAGTAGCAGTAGCAAGAGTAGTCTTTGTATGTAGGAACCCAAGGAATTGAGACCATGCAAAACCTCCATCTCTACTCCCAAGTCTACTGAATACATTTGACATTTGTTCCAGCACTGGAGGTAACCAGTGACAGATGATGACTGCCAGTCAATTCATTCTGTCTAACTGGTTGTGCCATGTTCCTTCTATGCTCAGTGCTCTCTGCTGAATATTAACGGTAAATGCAAACATCTTTACACTTGTGCCCTCTGCTTTGAGTTAACCACATGTTTTTTTCCCAGATTTCCTTTTCCCAACGTTCTATTATTTCTCCATCCAGCCTTCTAACCAATTATTCTTTCAAACGTCCTAGGAGTCTGTAGACATTTTTACCTCAGGGCACTTTTTTAACACAAAATGTATGACCAGGAATACCACTTGAAGCTATAACTATTGGGAGCACTTGTTGTAGTCAGATGTTCCAAATGCCAGGTGTATTTCCCTTTATTATTATCTATCAGGATCACTCTTGATCCTAATAGAGTGGTACTATAGTACAGAGGCAGTCCATTTCAAGGTTGTACTGACATATGCATTCAGAAGTCAAGTTTGACTTGTTTTCTTTTCCTTTAGCTGGTCACAATAAACCATCCTGAGACAACAGATGTGACTTGGAGAAGTGATGGTACAAAAGTGATAGGTGACAGGGGCAAGTGGGAAACTGGTTTATGGTGATTACTTGTGTCTTCTGGCCCTGCTTGTATCTGATCCAAAAGGTAGAATTTCTATCTTACAATGAACTGTGATGGGCCATATGACTCAGTTGATACGACAGAATTTAGGTAATAATGGGTAGTCTGGACACAGAATCACATTTCATTCCATGGTCAAGTGCTCTGTACCTCTGGTACCTAACAAGGTCAAGTAAAATAACAAAAAAGAAAAATCTGTGTTAGTTTCATGTTACAGTAACTCCGAGTTGGCTAAGGATTCTTTTCCAAACAGTTTAGAAGTTTCTCCAAATAAGTCATAAAATAGTGTCTATATCCCAAATAAAGCACATGGGAAGGGAGATTCTTTTTCATGATGCCAGGTATGAAATATCTTCTTAAGACTCTCAATCAGACTCATTATGATGGGGAGTCATGTGGTGGGGGATGGAGCGAAGAAAAGGGAAAAAAAAATTAGTGAAGGATTTCAAGGAGAAATTAGTAATGGAAAATATAGGGTAGAAACTTTGCTTCCCTACTACTAAAAAATGATATTGAAAAAACAAAACTAGCATCACAGCAAGAAATATATGAGTGCAGGCCGCCGCCGCCCGAGCGCCGCCGTGCGAGCAGGCGAGCGGCCGCGGCCGCGGAGGAGGCGCCGCCCCAGGGGGAGGAGGTGGCCGCTCGCCGCAGACCGCCCGCGGCAGAGGCCGCCCCGGTCGCGCCGCGGCGGGAGCGGCCGGCGGAGGCTGCGCTGCTGAGGGGGAGGGTCGGGGGAGGGGACGTCACCCCTGCCCGCCTCCCGCTGCCCCCCGCCCGCAGGCTCCCGAGCATCATTCGGCGCCCAGCATCCCGCTAGCCCGGATCCTCCCGCGGGCGCGCACCGGGCTTAACTCAGGCTCAGACATCTCCACTGCCCAGGGATCACTGAGTGTGTGGAAGGCCGGCTGTCCCGGCGCTCTGCTTCGGCATGGGTCCTGCCATTGAGGCAGCTTCTCAGCCTGTGCTCGTCTGAGGGTGCGCCCGTCATGGGGGCAGCCCTCTCCCAGGGGGCCCTCATCGCCATCATCTGCAACGGCCTCGTCGGGTTCTTGCTGCTGCTCCTCTGGGTCATCCTCTGCTGGGCCTGCCACTCGCGCTCTGCCAACATCGACTCCCTCTCCGAATCCAGTCCCAACTCCAGCCCTGGCCCCTGTCCTGAGAAGGCACCCCCGCCCCAGAAGTCCAGCCATGAAGGCAGCTACCTGCTGCAGCCCTGACGGCCCTTGGCCTAGCCCGGAGTCTGGGACTTAAGTCCACCCCACCTGGCACCTGGAATCGGGATCCCAGGGTCCAGCCGGCCTGGGGTCCAGAACTCAGAGTCCAGCCTGTGTGGAACTGGACCTAGCCGCCCAGTGTCTGGTTGGCCTGGCTCCAAGAGGGGCCCTGCTGGCCCTAGGTAGACAGGCCTGGGGCAGGGGTTCATGAGTTGGTGCTAGGGCCAGGGCCATCTGGACTCTCCTCCATCCCAGCGGTCGGGGGTGGGGTCCACCCTCCCCCTAGGCCAAGCGCCTCTCGGCCCTCAAGGTTGGGGAAGCAAACTAGAATCCATGGCAATAATGGGAGGGTGTCCAGGCTGGGCCCCTCCTCTGGTCCTCCTACTGTTTGCTGGATAATAAATGGATCTAAGGCTCTAAAAAAAAAAAAAAAAAAAGAAATATATGAGTGCAGTATATATGGCAAAACTGTTCAACCCATATTTCCACACAGTCCCATAAGTTTCTTCAGTAGAACTCACTAAAACCTGATGCATACTGATATTATCTAAAATCCTGCAACACAGAGAAAGAAATACTCAGGCTCTATGTAAGGAGCAAGAAGGGCAATGATGTTCCTTGAAGACTGGAGAAGAGTGCCACAATAAATAGTGCCTCCTAGACTAGGCCTGGAGAAGGAAACAGCAACCTACTCCAGTATTCTTCCCTAAAAATCCCTGTGGACCGAGGAGCCTGGTCGGCTGCCATCTATGGGGTTGCACAGAGTCGAGCATGACTGAAGTGACTCATCATGCATACATGCATTGGAGGAGGAAATGGCAACCCACTCCAGTATTCTTGCCTGGAGAATCCCAGGGACAGAGGAGCCTAGTGGGCTGCCATCTACAGGGTTGCAAGAGTCGGACAGACTGAAGCGACTTAGCAGCAGCAGCAGACCAGGCCCTTGCAAGGCTGTGAATATCGGAGAAAGACTATGAACAGAGATGAAGATCACAGGCCTCAGGCATGGAGCTCCTGTAGCTCAATCCCCTCCCTGTCTCCTCAAGTTGGCTTCAATGAGGACCAGATTTTTCCCATGGACAGAGATGAGACTTTAGGGCAGAGACTTAAGACTGCTTGTCTTCCTTGACTCTATTTTCTGTCAAACACTTTAAAAATATTTAGTCCTCTACACGCTCTTGGATCATACTGGCAGCATAACTATGTCCTTATTTACCCCCTTCATGAACAGTCACTTTGCCAAGAGAAAGTTGAACCGAAAGTCTTAGCTTTCAGTTAAATGGGACTGCCCACAACCTGTAGAAATTACAAAGGACCACAGGTGAGGGGAAATGGTTCAGTGAATGGCTGCTTTGCAGGAAATCTAGCGTTCACTTCTAGGAGATTCAAAATTCACCGTCTGCCCCTCACCCCTTGTGTGCCCCCTCCTCCGTGACCTCAGATTATAGGCAATGATACTATAGGTGCGAGAAAACAATTCTAAGAAAGATGACCAGAAAGGAGAGCTGAGGAAAGAGAGGCGGCTGGTACAGAAAGGTGGGTGGAGGGACAGCGGTAAGGAGGAGAGAGGCAGGCGTGGAGGAAGAGAGTGAACCAGAAAAGAGGGTGCTGAAGAGTAAAAGGGCGGAGAACCAGGGGTGACAGTACAGGGCTGGATCCAAGCTGTGGGTATGGAGGGCTGCGACAGGGCTCCAAAAGTCGGCCAAGAAATAGTTGGTTTACAGAGTGGACGGAATGGATCCTACTCTGCTTCGCCCTCCTTCAGAACTGCGCTCACCTGCAAGCAGCATCCAGCCGCGCTTCCACCACAGTTAGAACTCTCATGACCTCTTTTCCTTGCCTCAAAGGCCAGAGCCTTCCCAGAAGCGCTACCGCCAGGCCCCGCCCCTCTATCCTGCCGCACCTCCTCATTGGTGGAGAGGACCGTTTCCCGGTAGTCAGTCACATTAGCCCTAGCACCGGACTCCACCCACTCAGAGTCCTGGGCTTATGCAATTGGTCAGAAATGGAAGCCTACTTACTGTGGGTGCTCTTGCTTCCGGTTCATCTCAGCAATTTGCCTGACAGAGGTAGGAATATTATTATTACCATTGTTATTATCCTTGTCCTGGACTTTGGGAACTCTGCATTGCGTGCAAGGGAAGGTCAATTACCTGTATCCGCCACAGGCAAGAGAGAAGCCCCCTGTTTTGGGGGGTAAAAATTTCTGCCTCTTATGCCATGGCTTTACTCAACTCTAGAGGTCTACGGTGCCTGTACCTAACTAGAGCTGACCATAAATTCCACATACCTTTCCACCACGAATGTTTTAATCCATTAGAGACTTCCAGATTGTATGTATCACAAACTGTTGGGCTCTCTACGATGCAGCCAAGGCCTGCTTCATAACTCTTGCTTTGGAACTATCACAAAGCTTAAAGTCTTTCCTATCACTTCATAAATGCTTTGAAGATATAATCCCGAGCGTGGTACATGTTTGTAGTAGATGAAAAGGTGTACCACAAATTGTGCTTTATTTTGGCGATAGGAGGTGTGAGAGGCAAACATTCATCCTTTATTTTAAAACATGTCTTTTAAAAAAATGTCTCAGTGCAAAAGGCTTTTTAAGAATTCACTGATGAGATAGGCCATTTAATATTCATAGGGTTTATCTCCCACTCTTTGAAACAAATGTGTCTTACCAAGGCCTCCAATAAAATTTCTATTAATGGTTCGACTATTTCATTAAAATAAACTAGTTTTATATTATCCAGAATCTATTGATTGTTCAGCATCCTTTGAACTGTATCAGAACAGTAGGAGAATTAACAAGACCCAAGTGTGCCTGAATTTTTATGCCATTTTTGCTCTTTTTCCCTGTTAATGTGAACTGTTTAACTTTCTTCCTGATATAGTTGGAAAATAATGAATCTGCCAGATCAATGTCATATGTTATATAACCAAGGAATCTAGCAAAAAAAAAAACCCAAAAACTTGTGGCACAGCATTGCAATTGCTGCCGTTCATTGGTTGTGTTTTCAGTAGTCCATTAACTCCTTCTCCACCTTCATGATTTGTTTAAATAGAGACAAAACCTTTGACTGTGTTAGACTTGTGTGGGGATCAGACTGGGGAATTAAATGAGGATATGAATAGGGTAATCATTCTTCAACATCTAAGTTTGTAATGAGTATTTTGTTCTCTACCTTTCCTCACAAGAAGCAATGTTGTTTTTATTTACTATCTGCAGAAGGACCGTTGGAAAGTCTCTCAATCTTCTCTTGTACAGTCTCTTACCCACTGTTCAAGAAATGAGTGTGGAGTTTCTTCTGTCTGCTACATATGTCCTTTTAAATTATAGTTTTGAAAGGAAGTAAATAATTACTGGATTTTGTGAATGAAGCTGGATTTTGATTCCTCTGTGAATCAAAGTTTGAAACCGGTCTCCATTTTAACCTTTTCCCTGTTTTTTTTTTTTCTCATTGTAGTAAGAGGGTATAGTGATACTTTGAGTTTCTGGTATCATGTCAGTTACAAATATATCTGTTATAGAACTGGACTCCACTAGGAGATTCATCTCCCAGAAAACTTGCAATACTGTTGCAATATTCTTGCTCTTGGAAACACAGCTTCTCCTGTAGTCTGGATTTGGATTCTGGATCTGGAAATTGTCTCAAGTTGAAAACTGAGCAAAGTATTGTGACATTTCCACTGAAGTAGTTGCTCTCAGCCTCCTGATGACCTATCTTTGGTTTCTTTTGGTTGTATACATTGAAAAATAGCTTTTTTTTTTTTTTTTTTTTTTTTTTAGCTGACATTTATCTGCCCCCTGGAATGCCATATTATATTAACCGTCTCCATGTTTCTTTCTGCATCAGGACCCTTGACCAATACTGTGACCTTCACTTTAACTACAAAGAAAAATTTACTACCTTGTTTCATATGACTAAGTTCTATTAAGATGATATTATTTTATCTTGTATTTCCTAGTTCTATAATAGTATGTAGGAGAAGGCAATGGCACCCCACTCCACTACTCTTGCCTGGAAAATCCCATGGACGGAGGAGCCTGGTGGGCTGCAGTCCATGGGGTCGCTAAGAGTTGGACATGACTGAGTGACTTTCACTTTCACTTTTCACTTTCATGCATTGGAGAAGGAAATGGCAACCCACTCCAGTATTCTTGCCTGGAGAATCCCAGGGATGGGGGAGCCTGGTGGGTTGCCATCTATGAGGTCGAACGGAGTCAGACATGACTGAAGCGACTTAGCAGCAGCATGATAGTACATAAGGGCTTCCCTGGTGACTTAGCTTGTAAAGAGCCTGCTTGCCAATGCAGGAGATACAAGAGACATGGGTAGGAAAGATTCCCGTGGAGAAGGAAATGGCAACCCACTCCAGTATTCTTGCCTGGAAAATTCATGAGAAGCCTGTCAGGCTACAGTCCATGGGGGTCACAAAAAGTCGTACACAACTGAACAGGCACACAGTCCGTAATAG
The DNA here is from genome assembly GCF_023699985.2 of Odocoileus virginianus. Taxonomy (NCBI): domain Eukaryota; kingdom Metazoa; phylum Chordata; class Mammalia; order Artiodactyla; family Cervidae; genus Odocoileus; species Odocoileus virginianus. The sequence goes on along the minus strand of NW_027224347.1, from coordinate 64,949 downwards.
TATGTGCCTCCTTTATTCCAGGCTATAGAGGCCAGTCATCGCTAGATTCTCAGTGGGACAGTCCCTCTCTCATCAGTGTATTACTTCTGAATTCACTTGATAAATCCTCTCTATTGCCTTTCATAAAATATAATTGGCTACTGGTTTATGAGCATTTTATAATATGTCCATTTCATCATATCCAGATCTCTGAGTGTTTTTATACATTTCTGTATTGTGTGAGATGATGGCATTTCTAGCATCTTTATTTCAGTTAGTAAAATAAAATTTCCAAGAATCAAACTAGCCACATAATAGTACCATTTCAAAGGTTCTTACAAGAAATGTTATATCATAGGGGATTGCTCCTATATCAATAATATTTCCCCAACCAACTTTAAATTTGTGCCCCCCCAAATTATTGATATTGTCATTTTCTTTTATTCTTTAAGCAACAGTTTCAAAATTTTTAGGTGTGACAGCTCAGATGTCTTCATTCTATGACTCACTGCCCCACTCTTTTCCAAACATGGCCCTGAAGTAGCATAGAAGACTTACTAGGTTTGAGAATTTCATCTTCCCTGGAGCTTTACTATTCCTAAGCATTCTCAGTTCTCCAAGTATGGTAATGAAAGTCAGTCACCGTCTTTCAAGGATGTCCTCTGACTTTCCAGTTTTACCTTAAGTTAATGGACAGCAATGTTCTCATCTCATTGTTGTTTTTCCATGTCATCATTGGTCCCCAGGATGGTCACACAATTCTGTGGTCTGAATAATTATGATGAATGGTTTTGGTTTCTGTAGCCTTCTCCAAATGCATATGTTATGACTCTCTCCTTTGTCCATTTTGTTCCCAAGCACAGTTCTTCTAACTGTCCTTAAAGAACCTATTCTCTACCTTCAGGTCTTTTTACTTTTTCCTTTGCATGAATTTTTCTTTCCCACCTTTTCAAAAAAGTGTTTTCATTATATTTTAAACCTATTCTCAGAGGGAATATGAATACACTCTCTAGAGAAGAACCCTCTTCTGTTCTTTCAGAGCACTACTTATGTTTTATTATACTACTATTTTTTATATTATATTTCCATCATGTGAAGTTATTTTCTCACTGTGTATTAAATCACTTATTTTAAGCACCTTCTCAAATGTCCCTTCCTTCCAAGATACATGTTATATAATTCAACAGACCTGTGTGCTTCATATTAATCTTGTGTGTTACTGTTCGCATGTCTGGGCCATAGTAGAATTCTAGTGTACATTCACTGAATGAATCTCCTTCAGTTAAGCACCTGGCTGAACTACTACCTAAGCTGACTGGTAGCTGAGGTTCCTGACTACTCCAGAATATGTGTTGTCATTGATCTAGAAATAAGTGAAGATAGTTCTTCAATATTAAATAAAATTCACAGTTATAAAAACTACCTATAAGAGCTGATCCATGAGTCAAAAACCTCATTTTCTTACGTAGACCTGTGTAGACTCAATATAAGCGTAACTATGATGATGGTTCTAAGAACTCATCAGCCCAGCTTTTCTAATTGGACTCTTTTCCTTTTTTTTGAATCTATTATTAATCATTGCCAAATTCTCATCATTTGGTTTCAAAATTAATGAAAATAGATCCCAAGTGGTAAAATTATTTCCAGTTTATTGGATTCCAATTTAAACATTCTTCCTGGATAATGTTTCTTAATTCTAGGCTTTAAATTTTAAGCTCTTGATAAATTAACCCCAATGGAACCAAATTACAACAGGCATTTTTTTAAGTGTTAGAATTATATTCTGAAATAGCTATTATCAATTTTCTCCATTTTACCATTCAGAAAACTGAGGCATATAGGTGGTGTAACTTAATGAGGATCAACACAGCTAGTAAGTGGTTGTTAGAGTCAGCTGAGCAATATGGCTTGAGAGCCAGTTATTTTAAATGCTACCTTTTATTACCTCATAATTTTAGATATGCTGGTCCTTTCCATCTTAAATAAGACAATTTGACATGGACAACAATAAAATAAGTTTAGATCATCAGAAATAGTAGCACAGAGTTACACTCTCATTTTGAAGGAGAAAGTGTGGAATCATAGGACAGCCAATAGAAATGGGTCAGGTAGTACCCCATATCTAATAACCCACTTGCTTAGAAAGAATAAATTAAAAATCAAAGAGAAAAAGTGGCATGATTTTGAATAATTATAACTGAGAGAGGTACTCAGACTGAGAAGAGACTAGTGAAATATACTGCTATGGCCTAAAGACAAAACTGTTTGAATCATAATCAGGGAGAGTTTAGATCTTAAGGGAAACATAATTGTAATATATACTCATAATGACTTGGTGTACCCATAATGACTTACATACCATTAATAAATAATCCTACACAATATTCTATACAAATATGAGTCAATAGTAGCAAGAAAGATTATTTATGAGGAAATGCCAAAAGAATATTTCTCTATTTTACAGTACTTTTTGGTAGCAAATAAGATTAGAGTATGGAAGATAGTCAGTAAATGGGAGAGAGAGCTATAGAAATTTTCAAAGAATATACTGAATCAACTTGAAACAAACTGAAGAAACAAAACAAAACGGAAAATTGGTGGGGCAATTTTAGAATTCATTAAGCATCCTGAAGGAGTATTTGTGGGAATGTATATTACTTAGAAAGTTTCAAAGGATTCTAGGAACATAATTAAATAAATAAATTAAACATATAAGAATATGTTACAAAGAGATTATAGGAAGGCCTCTGGAAGATATATCATGACAGTTTTTTTTTTTTTTAATTTGCATTGGCCTTCTCTGAAGACATTTTGCTAAAAACCATCTCAATTTCCAAGGTTATGGAGTTAAAATAATTTGTCTTATTGTTTCAGAGATAGCCCAATTAACTGAAACCTACAAATGCATGGCAGCTTAATGAAAGTCAGAGGTAGTAAGTCAATAACAACACTTCTAATAAAGCTAATAAGACTGAACAACAGAGCAATCTTGTATGAGTAAACATAGTGAATAAGATCACATGATTGTGGAGACATTTCATTACCAAGCAAATATATTAAAAATAAATCATCTAAGTCAGCTATCATCTAAAGCAAGAATTTTAAGAATAAGTCTCGTCAGTGCTAATTAATACTTTATATTACAAATAGCAGATGTAGAGATTTAGTCTTCTAGAAAGAGGGTTAATATCTCTTTTCTTCATAAATCTTAGAAAATTGTTACAGAAAGAGTTGATTGTTTTAGAATTTGTGAGAAGTCAAAACCTGGAGGAATCGTTCTCTGATCCTCTTGGTTCTTATGCCATAGATCATTGGATTCACCATGGGTGGAACAAGGACATAGATGTTAGCCACAAAGATGTGAATATGAGGAGCCACATTATGTCCAAATCTGTGAGTAAGGAAGGAGAAAAAGGCTGGAGTATAGGCCACCAGGATCACACACACATGGGATCCACAAGTGCCCAGGGTCTTGAGCCGAGCAGCCTTGGATGGAAGATGGAAGACAGTGTAAAGGATGACAACATAGGAACAGAGGATTAATATGAAATCTAAACCTCCAGTGAGGAAGGCAGCAGTTAGGCTGTATATTCTGCAGATCCTGGTGTCTGCACAAGCCAGCTTGATCAGAGCCATAAATTCACAGTAGGTGTGAGGGATGACATTAGTTCTGCAGTAGGGAAGCCACTGAAGCATAAAGGGTTGAGGACTGAACAGCACAACTCCACGGAAGACAATAGCCAGCCCCAAGTTCTGGATGACTCTGTGTGTCAGGATAATGGAATGTCTCAGAGGATTGCAGATTGCCACGTACCTATCAAAGGCCATGGCCAAGATAAACCCTGAGGCCATGCTGCATAGTGAGTGAATGAGAAATACTTGGACAAGGCAGGCTTCAAAATAGATCTCCCTGTCATGGAACCAAAAAATGCTGAGGATTTTGGGCATAACAGTAGTGGAAAGGATCAAGTCAGCCACAGAGAGCATACAGAGGAAGAAGTACATGGGCTCATGCAGGTTGGAGTCTGTTCTGATAATAAATAGGATGGAGAAATTTCCAAGGAGAGCGCTTAAATAAATAAGGCAGAAGGGCATTGATATCCATGTATGGATGGCCTCCATCCCTGGAATGCCAAGGAGAAGAAAGGTACTGGGATGGATACTGGTATTGTTTGGCAGTGACATGATGAAAGAATGCCAGTTGTGTTCAAGTGCAGAATGGATTAGATTGTTTCATATCCACTTCTCCATCACTTACTGAAGACTTTGTATTATTTTTACATATATATATTATATATACATTATATTTATTTGCTGTATGAAATACTTATAATGTTTCAAGGATAAAATGGATAAATAGGACTCAATCTCTAAACTTAGATGTTAACATGCTAAATAGGGGAGAAACTGGTGCAAACCAATGATTAAATTCACATATGATTAATGCAGTATAAGTTATATGAATTATTTAATTTTATGACCTATTATATAGGGATTGGAGAAGGAAATGGCAACCCACTCCAGTATTCTTGCCTAGAGAATCCTGTGGACAGAGGAGCCTGGTGGGCTGCCATCTATGGGGTCGCACAGAGTCGGACACAACTGAAGTGACTTAGCATGCATGCATGCATTGGAGAAGGAAATGGCAATCCACTCCAGTATTCTTGCCTGGAGAATCCCAGGGACAGAGGAGCCTGGTGGGCTGTCATCCATGGAGTTGCACAGAGTTGGACACAACTGAAGTGACTTAGCATGCATGCATGCATTATATAGGGATATTTATTCCACTTGTGTGCATCAGAGGATTTGTAGATAAGATGCATAATCTTGGTTCTCATCCATTCTGTACCTTTAAAATAGATAAAAATAAGAGAAAATTATAACTTGCATTAAGTTCACAATCAGGAAACCCTATTACCCTCTTCACTCTGTTACTCCAGTTTAAAATTCATTTGTCCAGAACTATTTATGAAATATATTAAAATGGAAATCACATTGTAAAATGAAGCAAATAGAAGATTCTCTCCTAAATTTAAATTGCCTGTCTACTCTGCCACATGTAATTAGCATGTTTTGAAAAAGAATTTGATTACACATATTCTAAATGCTTTTTCCAATGAATGAGAACTTTAAGAATGACAACAAAGACTGTAAACCAGGGTGTATCCATCTCCTCAGACTAAGTACAAATTAGGAGCTACCCACTTATGGCAGGTAACTAGTTTGAACCAGGCAGTAATCATTTTTCAACCAGTATCTTATTCCTCCTCCAAACCACCTCTCTTCTCCATTCTTTCTGTCCAGCAAATTCAGACTGCAGATTTCTGGAGCTTGCAGAACTTAACATTATATAGCTAAGTTGTGCCATGCTCAGAAGTCTCACTGTTAACTCTGAGGACAGTTTATAGATCATATATACAAGAGTGATGTGTTCCAATGGCAGCACATTGTACCCTTAGAGAGTTATAAGTCAAAAACAAGAGAAGAATGGCTGAAGATACAGGAACTAGAAAGCTCACAAAAATAATGTGCAAATTCTATAACTATTATTCCAGTATGACCAGAATATTTATTTATAAAATTAAATAAATATAAAATATAAAATATAAAATAAAATATAAAATATTATATTTATAAAAATAAATATTTATTTATTTTTTCATTAAATAAAAAAGTCCACTTCCATTAGGAAATATATAAAAGATGCATAACTTCTCAGAGCTGTGCTACTCAACAACAACTTTAAGTGTATGTCAGAGAGCTAAAAAAAGATTAAAGTCCTAACACCTATAGAATGACATGGAATAAAAAATAAATACAGCTCTAAATTTTGAAGTTGGCAACCTCTGAGCATGTATAGATGATTGTTATTTGAAAATGAATGAGAGAATAGACAAAAAGAGAAATCTAAAATTATTTGGTAATGAAATTGATATTGAGTCAATATATATGGTTCAATATTTACTTTGAATAATAACTTCATTTTAGCAGTAAAATAGAAGTTCAGAAACTAGATATTAGTATATAAAGGATACGTAAAGCATACCCACAATTGTGCAATTAAATTTGCTTTTCAGAATAACTCTTTGCTTAAAGAGCAAATCAAGTTCAAAGGAATATCCGCTTATAAAATTATAAAATATGAGAACATATGCCATCTGCATGGCATAATTCCAATTCTGAAACCTGCAATAAATTTTTAGATTACATTCAGTTCAGTTCAGTTGCTCAGTCGTGTCCGACTCTTTGCAACCCCATGGACTGCAGCATGCCAGGCTTCCCTGTCCATCACCAACTCCCGGAGCTTGCTCAAACTCATGTCCATCGAGTTGGTGATGCCATCCAACCATCTCATCCTCTGTCATCCCCTTCTCCTCCTGCCTTCAGTCTTTCCCAGCATCAGGGTCTTTTCCAATGAGTCAGTTCTTCACATCAGGTGGCCAAAGTATCCATGGAGCTTCAGCTTCAGCATCAGTCCTTCCAATGAATATTCAGGGTTGATTTCCTTTAGGATGGACTGGTTGGATCTCCTTCCCATCCAAGGGACTCTCAAGAGTCTTCTCCAACACCACAGTTCAAAAGCATCAATTCTTCGGTGCTCAGCTTTCTTTATAGTCCAACTCTCACATCCATACATGACTACTGGAAAAACCACAGCTTTGACTAGATGGACCTTTGTTGGCAAAGTAATGTCTCTGCTTTTTAATATGCTGTCTAGGTTGGTCATAGCTTTTCTTCCAAGGAGCAAGTGTCTTTTAATTTCATGGCTGCAGTCACCATCTGCAGTGATTTTGGAGCCCCCAAAAATAAAGTCTGTCACTGTTTCCATTGCTTCCCCATCTATTTGCCATGAAGTGATGGGACCGGATGCCATGATCTTAGTTTTCTGAATGTTGAATTTTAAGCCAACTTTTTCACTCTCCTCTTTCACTTTCATCTAGAGGCTCTTTTTATATACATTTATGTTATATATTTATAGTGATGGATAGAAATTTTAATAAAGTTGAAATTGAGAATGTTAAAATAACACCAACAATTTTCTCCTATAAAAATAGGAGAAAGAAGATGAGGATAAGAAAAAAGAGTGAGATTTAGTGGAACAGTAAAATAATTTTTAAAAACATGTCATTTAAAATAGGACCAAACCTGAAAAAATAGTCTACCAAGTTCACAAAAAAGACAAAAATGAATGAAGCAAATTTAGAAATGCAAACCAGCAAACAACGTATTTACTGTGAAATTGCACATTAGGGAATTAAATGACCCCTAAAGTAGGCTCATTGTTCTGGCAGAGGGATACTTTTTTGTGCACAAACTCTTTCCATATAACTTAACTCTGACTCACTGTTTTTTGGTCTTCACTTTCTTCTTGAGAACTAGTGACTAAGGCCTGAATTAGAAACTCATATTTAGATTTTTTATAGCTGTGCAGTAACTAAGTCGTGTCTGACTCTCTGTGACCCCATGGACTGACTGCAGCATGTCAGGTTTCCCTGTCCTTCGAGTGTGATAAAGCAAAGAAGTCAGACAGCCTGGATCCTATTTAGGACACCCTCATTCAGCCTGTTTCCACAGAAGCCACATGAATTTAATACTTGTTTGGAATTTCTTTCTTTTTGTCCTGTTACCACTACAGGAACTGACCTTTCTTCAGTGGATCCCAAAGCTCCTACTTCTTACTTCAGCAGCAATAACATGTACTTTAGACATGACACGTGCAGGTAGCATTCCTGAGCTTGCAAAATCTGAAAAGAAAGTAAACTCACAAGATCTGTCTCCTCCCAAGTGCTTCTTTCTGTAGCGCAGCCTAGAATTTTCCTCTTCAGCTCCTGGCAGGATATCTTCAATAACCTGGCTTATTCTTGAGTCTGTTGTATATATCAAATGATGATGTATGTACTTTGCCCAAGGGTTTCATTAAGCAGGGGATCAATGAGCTGTTACTTTTATGTCCCTCTTCATTGGCATAGTTATCCATAGAGAACTTCAACTGAATGTCATGACTTTCCTAGAGATAAGATCAGATGGGAAGACTATAAAGCTCCTGGAGAAAAGGAAAATCCTAGAGAAGTAGGATTTGGTGATCAAGAAGTACTTATCCTAGAGATTCATTTTAATCATCCAGTATCATTCTGTTTTCTGATCCCTTTCTCCTTGATGAAGTACTTACTACCTTCTGCTCCAAACCTTTGGGCATAAAGGGAGATATTGTGGTGGTTGTGTTATCTTTACCTTACCTGTCCTATATTACCAGAATCTCCTGACCTGTCTTTATTATAATCCACTTTTTCAGCTAACCTCAATTATAATAGTTTTAGACCCACAGCCTCCCAGGAGTCAAGAAAGTGTCTCAGGTGTGCATGGGTTCCTTGTGGAGCCCAATATATGCCTGAGCGGAAATTCTTGAGCCAAAGATAGAAGCCAGTCTTCAGCATTATTCTCCTCCACTTTTATTAAAGATCCAAGAAAAGGGGAAGAAAACATAATTTTGTCAATGTAATCTATCTCACTCTGAGACTATTTTCCTTGGGACCCACTGGTTCATTAGAAATACACAGTTTACAAATATGCTTCTTAACTTTAAATTCTTTCAAATGTATAATCACATTGGCTTTACACAATAATTTTTGACTTGGTTGAGTATATATAATTTCCTGTGAGAAAATGTAATGCAACAAAGACCTTATGTTGATAGAGAAGTCTCCATGATTACATTATGGAATCATATATTATTTTATGGCCATAAAATACATCATTTAATTTATGTTCCATAATTTACTTAACCAGTCTTCAGTTCCCAGATATATGTGTTATTTTCATTGTTCCACTAATTGCAAAAAAAGAGAAAGAAGAGATGAATTTTTTTTGCAAGTGTGATAGGAACATAATAGAAATAAAGACAAAAAAAAAATTATCCACATCTACTGTTAAAACTTTACTGTGCAAAGAGGCTGTGTAATCTCTTGCTGAACAACCATGTACATGGAACTTTTTCACATTCCTGTTTTTATTTATTAAACCAGTTCCTTTCTTTGCATCAAGAAATAGGTAATATTCTAGGAATTGAAAATGTAATAATCAAAGTGGAAAAGGTCCTTTATTTTAGAATATTTGTTGTAATGAGAAAAATCAACAAAAAAAAATAAAAAACATAATATTTCAGGGAATAAAATATTCTCTTATGAAAGCTCAGAGGTTAATGTGATGGAGACTGACTGGAGGTAAGAAGAAAGGTCAGGAAAGTACTCTGTTGGAGATAGTGACTGAATTGAGATCCAGATGATAAGAAAATACCAGTCATTCAGAGAGAGGAAGAAAAGTATTGCAAGAAAAAGAAATGATGGAAGGAGTATCTTGCTTACTGGGAGAAATACTTACTAAGTTTTGAGAAGGAGGCAAAGAGTAGGACAGCTGAAACAAGTTATGTAAGGAAGAGTGGTACTTGAGAAAGTTGAAAAGAGGCACATGTCAGGTCATTTAGGACTTTATAAATCAATGAAAAAAAGCTTAAATTTAATCTATTTCAATAGGAAACTTTCTTTTCAGCAACGTATACTGATCTCCTCTATAGATCTACTTCTGTGGTAGCTCAGATGGAAAAGAATGTGCCTGCAATTCAGGAGACCCAGGTTTTATGCCTGGATCAGGAAGATTCCCCTGGAGAAGAGAATGGCACCCACTCCAATATTCTTGCCTGGAGAATTCCATGGACAGAAGAGTCTGGCAGACTATAGTCCATTGGGTCCCAAATCGTTGAACATGACTAAGTGACTAACACTTTCACTTTCATAGATCTACTGGTATAAAATTAAGTCTGTTTTCAAAGAGCAGGTTTAAGATGATGTCAGGTTTTCTAAGGAAGCTGAATATGTAGAAACATAAATGGATTATGGAGTTAAATTTGTGGAATGACTGTAAAAAACAAAAAAGAATCAAGGATGACTACTAATTTAGGAGCAGAAGCAAATAGATGATTGACTATCAGGGTATATGCCTCAAAAAAACAATAGCAGCTTGGATCCTATGTGAAGATTGTCAAAATAAAGTGAATTAAGAGGAATGAGACCAGTTTAAGATATAATCAACAGAACTTGCTGTTGTACTAAATATAGAGGATGGGGAAAAATAGGATTGGTGAAAATATTTTGTATCATCTGCTTCCTTACATGTTTCTCCAGTTTCTCCTTCTCTTTAATTTTCCCTGTTCTGCCTTTATCTTCTGCATATTTGTCATCTTTCCTTCTATGGCCACACTTATTTCTATGGCTACAAATAACAGCGTGTGCATTGAAGATTTCCAAGTTTGTATCACCATCTCTGCCCTATTTGTTGAAATAGAACTTCTCTATCCACCCAACAAATTGACTTCTCTATCTGGGTATGTAATATGCATTTCAATTGAATACTTCTTGAACTCTAATCTCCACAATCCAGTTTCCTGCTAGCCTTCTTCTCCCTAAACTATGTGAAAATATGCCAGTAAGAATCTTCTCAACCCCTCCCCTGTCCTCATTCCACCCACCACTTCTACACTAAGAGCTATTCCAGGGACATATTAGCCTTGGGTGAGAGCAATGTTTTGTCAAGACCTTCTGTATGGAACACATGACTGAACCCAGTTACAGCCTCTATATAAACTTTTAAGACTCAGGAGAGTGGGTATGAAGATCTGCTTGTCTTGTGGCTGTCCAAGGCATTGACATTGTAAACAATTATTGGGAGGTCACATTTAAAGCTCATGATATACAAGAGCAGACAAAAGAACATGACACTGAATTGAAGTTCCAATTCCTCTACAATCACCTAACAGCGGAGTAGGGACAAAAAGTAAAATATTCAACAGCTAGATTAAAATACTAAGTGTAAAACCATCTTGGTCAGCTAAACTAAAGTACTATCCTAGACTTTAATACATAAGAATGATCAACCAGTAGGATCTGTTGACCCATATGGCAGAATAGGGACCTTGCAGAGAGATCAAACTCCGTAAAGATATGGATGTTACAGAGACAGCCACCGCCCCAACTCTCATCATGGATCAATGTGCTATGCAAGTACTCTGACTGACCTGACTTCTAGCCTAGGGGAACTTAACAAGTCATATTATGTTTATGTGGCTCTTTATGAAAAAAAAAAAAATGTTATTTTGTTTTTATCTTGACCTGTGTTTTCTCTTGCATATGACTATACTGTTGTTGCATTTGCCTTTAGTATATCCAGATAGTCACCCAACAGGCCACCTCCATGCTAGTGAAACCCCTTGCTGAGCACTAAGAGCACAGTGCAGAATAGAGTGGGCATATAAAATTGTAAGAGCCCATCTCAAGGTATAGATTGTTGGAAGAGGTCTTTGAAAAGACTTCACTGCTAACTGACTGTGAAGCTAGACTAAGGGAGTCAGAGTATCCTTACCCTCTCTGCTGCTCTTGGAATGTAAAATCCACCCATCATTCTCATACCAGGAGTAACCAAGGACATATCCTTGAGAGAATAATGTACATTTAAGACCATATGGTAGAGAAGGAAATGGCAACCCACTCCAGTATTCTTGCCTAGAAAATCCCATGGACAGAAGAGCCTGGTGGGCTACAGTCCATGGGGTCACAAAGAGTCAGACACGACTGAAGTGACTAGCACAACTCAAGACCATCTGGACAATTTTGGTGACTGATCCAAGTGCTCTTTATTAACTCTCAAAATTCTGGAGGGAGATGCATGCTAATATGCATTACCTTGTTAAAAATACAAAGGTGTTATGTAAAACAGGAACTAGACATAATCTTTCCTTTTCCAATTAACACACAGAATAAAAAAAAAAATCTGAGACTCAAGCTGTCCTGCTGAGGGGTAGGTTCCAGAGACAAGGAAGACTCACTTCCCTCCATACTCTGTCCTGGCTTCTGCTGTTATTAAGATATTGCCTTTAAAGTCTTCAAACACGAATTTTGAACTAAGATCTTCAATTCCCAATGACTTGTTTCTCTGACCCCACAGGGAGACTATCCACATGCAATGACCATGAAAGTCTTACACATTAGGAAACATGTCTATAACTGAGCTCATTTGGAAAAATCTGAGAGTCATGAGAGAACTAAAGGCTTCCTCAGTAAGGTGGGTGCTCATCCCCCAGAACCGCTGCTGACTTCAGGCAGTGTGCAGTTGTTCTCATTTGTGCCTTGGGCTGAGTGACAGTAGCCAGATGGAAGGTCTCAGGTCTCCAGTTAGAGCAGACCGGCTGTGAAAAACAGGCTGGTATATGATTTCTTGAGGCAATTGAACCTGTTTGAAATTGTGGCCCATGAAAAGACTTCCTCTGGCCTAGAAGCAGCAACATCTATACTCTATTACAGGTTGTGACCAGGATGCAAGTTTCCTGAAAGTAAATTTCTGTGTGAACTTCCCTGCTTAGTTCATTCCTTCAGAGGAAGGCTGATGAAGCAAAGGATGAGAGTGTGGATCTATCAGCCCTATATTCTAAACAGACCTTAGAAATAGATGATATGTGATCAATGGTCCATGATGTTCAAAGCCATCTTAACTGCATTGTGTCAGTTTACATTTACAAAACCCTGTAGAGTGTATATTCTAATGGCTAATACAAAGATTCAAAATTTTGTGATTATGCTTGGTTTCAAGTTATAGTCCATGAATTCATTTAGGGTAGGTTTTGGCAAATGAACATTCTTAGCTTGTTTTCTTATTTGTGTCATGATAAGAAAACCATCTGGTAGCTCAGATGATAAAGAATCTGCCTTCAGTGCAGGAGCCATGTTCTATCCCTGAGACAGGAAGATCCCCTGGAGAAGGAAATGGCAACCCACTCCAGTATTCTTGCCTGGAAATTCCATGGACAGAAGAGCCTCATGGGGTGATACAGTCATGTATCACAAAGTATCCCATGTATCACATGGGATACAGTTCCTTGTATCACCAAGAGTCAGACATGATGAGACATGTCACAGTTTCCTTAAGGACTTAATGGGGTTAACACCTGCAATGCAACTTACATAGTCCTAGTGGATACTCAATTCATGTTTGATTGTTTCCTTGTTTATTGTAAAGAATGATAGAGGAAGTAGGATTTAGCCAGAAGACATTATAGGCCATATATTTAATTCTTCCATCAGCAAGTGTGAGTTTAACACTATTTCCTCTTCCTCTCCATCCTATTATCAAATAAGAAACAAAATATTGACAGAATTCAATTTTTCTGAAAACTGATCCCTTGGTATGTGTGAAAGAGTTAATATCAAAATTAGGAAATGGTTAATGAACGAAGTTTGGGGATAGTGTCTGGTGTCATAAATTTGTAACAACTTACTGGTTATCCTTTATTGAAATTACTAACAAAAAGTAGTAGCATTCCCTTACATTCTGTTTCTTTTTTTCTTTATTCATTAATTGAAAAAACAGCAAAAATCAGAAAAGATATTGTCTCTGTCAAGTAACAATGTGCAATATAATACAGGAGAAAAATATGCAGAAATGTAAAATACAGTATGACAAGAGATAGAAGGCAGGTAAGTGCACATACCATAAGGACACTGAGGAGGGGTGTCAGTGATGAATCAGAGCTGCTAGAAAGGTAATCTCAGGGTAGCTGACATGTGCGTAGACTCTTCAGTGTTAACCAAAAGTTACTGAAGGTTGGATGTGTAAAGAAATATGAACAAAGACACAGGGTCACCACCTTCATGAATTGAATAAGTGACCAATTCCTTATGCAGAGAGATGTGAGAAAAGTTTCCAATTCAAGAGGTTAGAAAAATTTCATGATGTTTTGCAAGACACAGAAGGCCGCCTCTCATTTGTAATTCTGTTTCTATTTTTTCCTGAAGATTACAATTTAGCTTGCATTACTGACTTATTTACCTTAACCTTAAATTATTCTGGTAACGCATGTATACACTGAGTCCACAGGAACTATTTTTAAAGTCAAATCAAATTGCCTTATCCTCTCACTCTCAATTATTTTTATTTAATTATAATTGACATATGATGTTCTGTAATTTCAAGTTGTCCAGCGTGTTGATTAGATTATGTTTATTTGTATTGCTTACTCTTTCCCTTTGCGTGAATTTTTTCCCCTAAATTTTCAGAAAATGTTTTCATTATATTTCAGATCACTTCTCAGAGACAATGTGATCACTCCATCTAGAGTAGCCTTAACTTCTGTTCCCTCAGAGTGCCTCATATTTTTATATCACATTTTCACAATACAAAATTATTTGCTCACTGTGTGTATTAAATAGTTCATACAGCTTCCCAAATGTCCCTTCCTCTCTACATACACATTATATACTATAAGGAACCTGTATGTTTCATATCAGTCTTGTATGTTACTGTATTCTCAACACATGAGGTCATATCTGGGCTGTAGTAGAATTTTAGTGTACATTCACTCATTCAATCTTCTTTAATTAGGCAGCTGGCTGAACCACAGTGTGATTGGTAGTCTAGGTTCCTGACTACTCCACGATGTGTGTTGGCATCCCTCTAGAAATAATCAAAGATACTTTGTAATATTAATTATAATTCTCACACATAAAAAGCTTTGCCTCTGAGGGTTGATCCATGAGCCAAAAGCATTAGTTTCTTCTTAAGACTTGTCTGAACTCAGTATAAACATAACTATGATAATGATTCTAAGAACTCATCAGCTTTTCTAACTGGACTCTTCCTATTTCTTGAATTTTCCTCTTTTCTATTTGCTGGCAAGTTTTTATTGTACATCATCAGAATTAGTGAAAATAGACCCCAAATTGTCCAGTTATTTCCAGTTTACCACACTGGATTCCAAAGTAAGCACTCTTGCTGGATAATATTTCTTAATTCTAGGCTTTAACTTATCAAGCTCTTGATAAATTAACTTCAATAGAAACAAATCACATGTAGGCATATTCTTTTTTGTTCCATTTATTTTTATTAGTTGGAGGCTAATTACTTTACAATATTGTAGTGGTTTTTGTCATACATTGACATGAATCAGCCATGGATTTACATGTGTTCCCATCCCTATCCCCACTCCCACCTCCCTCCCCACCCAATCCCTCTGGGTCTTCCCAGTGTACCAGCCCTGAGCTCTTGTCTCATAGGCATATTCTTAAATGTCAGGATTACTTTCTGAAGTAACTGCTGTCGATATCTCCATTTTACCATTCAAAACTGAGAAAGACAGATAATATAACTTGATGAGAAGCAACAGAGTTAGAAAGTAGTTGTTTTTGGATTCAAAACTGAGCAGTATCACTTGAGAGCCAGTTGTCTTAAACAGCAATTTTTTGCCTCTCTTAGAATTTAGAATATTCAGGTAATTTTTGTACTAACCAACATAATATGAAATGGATGACAATAAAATAAGTTTATACAACCAGAAATATGAGCACAGAGTTAACACTTTACTATTGAGGGAGGAGGTATGAAATCATAGGGCAGTCTACAGAAAGGGGTCATGTAGAACTGATATCTGATAACCCACTTGCTCAGAAAGAAGAAAACAAAGATTAAAGACAATAAGTAACATGATTCTGAAGAACTGCTAATTGAGAGAGGTACTCAGGTTACTGAAGAATTTGGTAATATATGCTACTATGGCCTCATGACAAAACTGCTTAGATCATTATCAGGAATAGTGTATATCTTAAAGAAAAGCACTGTATTGTATTAGGTACCTATAATGACTTGGCATGCCCCAAATGAGTTATATGCCTATGATAAGTACATGATATTCCATACAAAAGTTTAGTCTGTTACTAAACTTCAGAAAGGAAGAGGAATGAACAATATCACAGTCAAGAGTAACTAGAAAGATGACTTATAAAGAAATGTCAGAATACAATATTTCTGTTTTATAATACATATTGTGAGTTAAATAGAGTATGCAAGAACACAAAAGAATGGTAGACAGAATTATATATATTTTCAGTGAATCAAATGAATCAGTTTGAACCAATTGAGGAAATAAAAGGGAAAATGGTAGGACAGTATTGGATTCATTAAGTCTTCTGAAGAAGTTTTTGTGGGACTAGATATTATTTAGAAAACTTATAAGAATTTTAGATGGATTGAGGAAATAGTAATATGCCACACAAAATTCCAGGAAGTAATCTGGAGGGAATAGTTTCTTTATCTGTTTTCTCAGAAGATATTTAACTAGAACTATGCCAGTTTCTGAGGTTTTAGATTTAAAATATTTTCAGTTTTCTTGTCTACGAGAAATAGACAATTCCATTAATTAAGCTTAGTGAAAGTCAGAATAATGAATCAATACTAGTGTCTCTTGAAGTTCATAAAACTGAAAAACAGAATAGTATTGTGGAAGCAAACATAATGAGAAAGATCACGGAAAAGTGGAGAAATTGAATTATCAAGGAGACATGTTAAACAGAGTGAAGTAAGTCAGAAAGATAAAGACCAATACAGTATACTAACACATATATATGGAATTTAGAAAGATGGTAATGATAACCCTATATGCAAAACAGAAAAAGAGACACAGATGTACAGAACAGACTTTTGGACTCTGGGAGAAGGCGAGGGTGGGATGTTTCGAGAGAACAGCATCAAAACATGTATATTATCTAGGGTGAAACAGATCACCAGCCCAGGTTGGATGCATGAGACAAGTGCTCGGGCCTGGTGCACTGGGAAGACCCAGAGGGATCGGGTGTAGAGGGAGGTGGGAGGGGGAATCGGGATGGGGATTACATGTAAATCCATGGCTGATTCATGTCAATGTATGACAAAAACCACTACAATATTGTAAAGTAATTAGCCTCCAACTAGTAAAAATAAATGGAAAAAAAAAGAAAATAAAAAACAAACAAAAAAATAAACACCTAAGTCAGTCATCTTCTAAGCAAGTTTCCTGAGAAGAATGACATTAAATCAATACTAACTAATGCTTTATATTGCAAATAGAATATGTAGGGATCCAGGCTTCTAGAAAGAAGGTTAATATCTTTTTTTTAAAATAAGTCTTAGAAACTTATTACATAAAAACTAATCATTTTAGAATTTGTGAGAAGTCAAAAGTTGGAGAGATCGTTCTCTGATCCTCTTGGTTCTTATGCCATAGATTATTGGGTTCACCATGTGCGGGATGAGGACATAGATGTTAGCCACAAAGATGTGAATATGAGAAACCACGTGGTGCCCAAACCTGTGAGTAAGGAAGGATAAAAAGGCTGGAGTATAGGCCACCAGGATCACACACACATGGGATCCACAAGTGCATGGGGTCTTGAGCTGAACAACCTCAGATGGAAGATGGAAGGCAGTGTAAAGGATGACAACATAGGAACAGAGGATTAATATGAAATCTAAACCTCCAGTGAGGAAGGCAGCAGTTAGGCTGTATATTCTGCAGATCCTGGTGTCTGCACAAGCCAGCTTGATCAGAGCCATAAATTCACAGTAGGTGTGAGGGATGACATTAGTTCTGCAGTAGGGAAGCCACTGAAGCATAAAGGGTTGAGGACTGAACAGCACAACTCCACGGAAGACAATAGCCAGCCCCAAGTTCTGGATGACTCTGTGTGTCAGGATAATGGAATGTCTCAGAGGATTGCAGATTGCCACATATCTATCAAAGGCTGGTGAATGAGAAATACTTGGACAAGGCAGGCTTCAAAGTACATCTCCCTGTCATGGAACCAAAAAATGCTGAGGATTTTGGACATAGCAGTAAGGATCAAGTCAGCCACAGAGAGCATACAGAGGAAGAAGTACTTGGGCTCATGCAGGTTGGAGTCTGTTCTGATAATAAATAGAATGGAGAAATTTCCAAGGAGAGCACTTAAATAAATAAGGCAGAAGGGCATTAATATCCAAGTGTGAATGGCCTCCATCCCTGGAATGCCGAGGAGAAGAAAGATACTGGGATGAAAGCTGATGTTGTTTGGCAATGACATGATGAAAAATATGGGCTGTGTTCAGTTGCAGAATATGTGTATACTTTCATATTCATATGACCATTTATTTACTGATGACTTCATTTATTAATTAATATAAATCTTGAGAATGTTTTATACTCTAAAAATAAAATGATAAATAGGACCTAATTCCTAATTTCAGATTGACATTCTAATGGGGAGAAAGTGATATAAACCAGTGATTAATTTCCCACATGATCAATGTAGTAAAAGGTTTATGAACAAACCATTTTATGAACAAAGAGGTAGAGATATTTATTCTACTTCTGTGAGTTAGAAGATTCACAGATAAGATGTTTAGTCTTGGTTCTGAAGCACTCTGGATGTTTAAGATAAAGAAAAATTGTATCATAAGTAGATTCACAATCAGACAACTCTAACCTTAAATGTGTTAGCCCTCTTGAAAATTAATTTGTACAAGACTATTTGTGAAATGGGGCTTCCTTGGTGGCTTGGATGGTAAAGAATCCTCTTGCAATGCAGGAGACTTTGGTTTGATCCAGGGGTCAGGAAGATCTCCTGTAAAAGGAAAGGGCAACCCGCTCCAGTATTCTTGCCTGGGAAATCCCATAGACAGAGGAGCCTGGTGGGCTCTAGTCCATGGGGTCACAAAGAGCTGAACATGACTAAGTGACTAATACATTCATTTGTGAAATACAGTGTTCCCTCAGTATGCATGGAGGATTGGTGTCAGGACCCACCACGGATAGTAAAATCCTCAGAAGCTGAAATCCCTTAGTCAGCCATCTGTATCCTCAGTTCCACGTCTGTACATGAAACCAACCCTGAATCATGTAGTAATATTACATATATTTAATGAAAAGAATCAGTATGCAAGTGGACTTGTGCAGTTCAGACTCATATTCAAGTGTCAATTGTCCCTTGAAATGGCAGTGACATTGCAGAATGAAGAGAACACAAGACTCTGTCCTAAATTTCACTTGACTGTCCACCGTGCCACATCAATTAGCATGCTTTGATGAATACTTTTAATTGCACATATTCTGGACTCTTTTTCCGTGGAATGAGAACTATAAAAGTGATAGCAGAAGGTTCTAAATTAGGACACATTCTGCATTTGTCTCCTCAGATTATGTTAAAATTAAGAGCCACCCTCCTCCTATGGAAGGTAACTATTTTGAACCAGGTAATAATCATCCTCTTTCAGCCAATATCTCATTTCTCCTTCAAACATCGCCTCTTTTCCCATCCTTTTCATCTGATAAGTTCAAACTTCAGAGTTCTGGAGGTATCAGAATTTAGCAATATATGGCTCAATAGTGTCATGCTGACAAGTACCACTGTCAACTCTGAGGACAGTTTATAGACCAGATATATAAGAGCAACAGTGGCAGCACGTTGTACCCATGGGGAGGTAGAAATCAAAACGAGGAAAAACAGCTGAAAATACAGGGAGTAGAGCCTGCAAAATAATAAGTGCATATTTTATCACTCATATTCCAGTATGACCAGAGAGCTAATTAAGCAGATAGGTCTGCTTCTGTTAGGAAATATATATATGTATAACTTTTGTGCTGTTTGACTAGTTCAAATGTAGGCCAAGGAGCTAAAAAGGACTAGAAGTCCTAACACCTAGAAGATGGCATGGGGGCAGAAATAAACATATCTCTCAGTTTTGGACTTGGCAACCACTGAGGAGCTTTCTCATTTGAAATTGAATAAGAGAAAAGACAATAAGGGAAATCTAAACTTATTTGCTAATGAAGCTGTAAATTGTCTTAATACATATGGTTTAAGATTTACTTTGAATAATAGCTTTACTTCAGCAAATAAAAGTTTAGAAAGTAGATATTAGCATGTAAAGGATAGGCAAAACACATACATTATTGTGCAGTTAAGTTTCCTCTTCACAATAGCTCATTTAAAGAGTAAATCAAGTTCAGAGCAACACTCTCTAATGTAATTATAGAATATGAAAACATAGCATCTGCATGGCATAATTCCAGTTCTAAAATTTGTAATAAATTCCTGGACTGCATTGTTTTTGTTATAAAATGATAAAATCAAATAACAAAACTTTGAATTAAGAATTTTAAAATAACACCAGTAATAATTTTGAGTAAACAGGAGAAAGTAAATGATGAGAAGAAAGAGAAAAAAAATAAAAAGTGGGATATAGCACAAAAGTAAGAGAGAAAAAAAGTAAGAGCAAGCCCATACATACTTGCTTGGAATTTTGTTTTTTTTTTTTTTTTCCTTTGTCCCATTGCCACTATAGGAACTGACTTTTCTTCAGTGGATCACAAAGCTCCTGCTTCTCACTTCGGCAATAATGATATATACTTAGATATCATGTTCAAGTAGCATCCCTGTTGCAGAATCTGAGAAGAAAGTAATACTTACACAATTTCTGTCCTCCCAGGTACCTCTTTCTGTAGCACAACCTAAATTTCTTCAGTCTTAGCTCCCAGATAAATACATTCAATAGCATGGCTTATTCTTGAGTTTGTTGTGCATAACAAATGATGTGGGTATTTGCCCTGGGGTTTGATTGAACAGGTCAAGGAGAAGTTACTGTTATGTCTTCCCTTTTCAGTGGCATTACTTATCCTTAGAGAACCTCAACTGAGTTTCTACACATATGATCAGATAGGAAGACCAAACTCCTGGAGAAAAGGAAAATCCTAGAGGAGGAAGATCTAATGGTCAAGGAATATCAGCTTTGATACAAACCATGAATTGATAGAAATAAGAAGAGAGATGTAATAAAAATATTTTATAACATTTTGTCAGTTCAATGAGGATGTTTATTTATAGAAGATTACTAAGCATCACTCAATCCTTTTCTCACTATCTACTATTCTAGAGCATTAATTTTAAATTAAGTTTAATATCACTGTCATTGAATTTTAATATCACTCTGTGTTCTGATCCCTTTGGCCTTGATGAAAAACCCAGGGCCTCTTGCTCCACAACTCTAGTAATGAAGAATAATAACCGAGGTGGTTGTATTATCCTTCACCCCACCTGTCCTATATCATCAAGACTCTACCAGAAAATTACTAGAGCTAATCAATGAATACAGTAAAGTTGCAGGATATAAAATTAAGACACAGAAATCTCTTGCATTCCTATATACTAACAATGAGAAAACAGAAAGAGAAATTAAGGAAACAATAACATTCACCATTGCAACAAAAAGAATAAAATACTTAGGAGTATATCTACCTAAAGAAACAAAAGACCTATACATAGAAAACTATAAAACACTGATGAAAGAAATCAAAGAGGACACAAACAGATGGAGAAATATACCGTGTTCATGGATTGGAAGAATCAATATTGTCAAAATGGCTATACTACCCAAAGTAATCTATAGATTCAATGCAATCCCTATCAAACTACCAACGGTATTTTTCACAGAACTAGAACAAATAATTTCACAATTTGTATGGAAATGCAAAAAACCTCAAATAGCCAAAGTAACCTTGAGAAAGAAGAATGGAACTGGAGGAATCAACCTGCCTGACTTCAGACTATACTACAAAGCCACAGTCATCAAGACAGTATGGTACTGGCACAAAGACAGAAATATAGATCAATGGAACAGAATAGAAAGCCCAGAGATAAATCCATGAACCTATGGTCACCTTATCTTCAACAAAGGAGGCAAGGATATACAATGGAAAAAAGACAACCTCTTTAACAAGTGGCGCTGGGAAAACTGGTCAACCACCTGTAAAAGAATGAAACTAGAACACTTTCTAACACCATACACAAAAATAAACTCAAAATGGATTAAAGATCTAAATGTAAGACCAGAAACTATCAAACTCCTAGAGGAGAACATAGGCAAAACACTCTCCGACATAAATCACAGCAGGATCCTCTATGACCCACATCCCAGAATTTTAGAAACAAAAGCAAAAATAAACAAATGGGACCTAATGAAACTTAAAAGCTTTTGCACAACAAAGGAAACTATAAGCAAGGTGAAAAGACAGCCCTCAGATTGGGAGAAAATAATAGCAAACAAAGCAACAGACAAAGGATTAATCATCAAAAATATACAAGCAACTCCTGCAGCTCAATTCCAGAGAATTAAATGACCCAATCAAAAAATGGGCCAAAGAACTAAACAGACATTTCTCCAAGGAAGACATATGGATGGCTAACAAACACATGAAAAGATGCTCAACATCACTCATTATCAGAGAAATGCAAATCAAAACCACAATGAGGTACTATTACACGCCAGTCAGGATGGCTGCTATCCAAAAGTCTACAAGCAATAAATGCTGGAGAGGGTGTGGAGAAAAGGGAACCCTCTTACACTGTTGGTGGAATGCAAATTAGTACAGCCACTATGGAAAACAGTGTGGATATTTCTTAAAAAGCTGGAAATAGAACTGCCATATGACCCAGCAATCCCACTTCTGGGCATACACACTGAGGAAACCAGATCTGAAAGAGACATGTGCACCCCAGTGTTCATCGCAGCACTGTTTATAATAGCCAGGACATGGAAGCAACCTAGATGCCCATCAGTAGACGAATGGATGAGGAAGCTGTGGTACATATACACCATGGAATATTACTCAGCCATTAAAAAGAATTCATTTGAATCAGTTCTAATGAGATGGATGAAACTGGAGCCCATTATACAGAGCGAAGTAAGCCAGAAAGATAAAGACCATTACAGTATACTAACACATATATATGGGATTTAGAAAGATGGTAATGATAACCCTATATGCAAAACAGAAAAAGAGACTCAGATGTATAGAACAGACTTGTGGACTCTGTGGGAGAAGGCAAGGGTGGGATGTTTCAAGAGAACAGCATCGAAACATGTATATTATCTAGGGTGAAACAGATCACCAGCCCAGGTTGGATGCATGAGACAAGTGCTTGGGGCTGGTGCACTGGGAAGACCCAGAGGGATCGGGTGGAGAGGGAGGTGGGAGGGGGGACCGGGATGGGGAATACATGTAAATCCATGGCTAATTCATTTCAATGTATGACAAAAACCACTGCAATATTGTAAAGTAATTAGCCTTCCAACTAATAAGAATAAATGGAAAAAAAAAGAAAAAAAAAAGCAAATCTACTTCTTCTCATCTAACCTCAATTATATTAATAGTTCTAAGATCACAGGCTCCCAGGAGCCAAGAAAGTGGCCCAGGTGTGCATGGGTTCCCTGTGGAGCCTAAGCTACACCAGAGCTGAGCTTCTTGAGTAGGGAATAGGGTTATTCTCATTCCATTTTCACAAGAGCCAGAAAGATTAGAATAAACAGATAGTTTTTTCAATGGATTATGTCTCAATGTAAAACTAATTTCAATAGGGATATATTGATTGGTCACAAATACTTAAAGATATGCTTGTTTCACAAAATTCTTTAAAATTTTTCACAACATTGGCTTTATGTAATAATTCATAGCTTTTTCCTCTGAGAAAACATAATGGAACAGAGATTTTTCTTAAAAGAAATGATAGAGTTTTCATAATTGTAATTTTAGTGGTCACAAAATATGTCATTGAGTTTTCTTACATAGTGTACTTAAAACCATTCTCCACTACCTAAATATATATATTACTTAATTGTTTTACTAACTAGGAAAAATTATAAAGATTAATTCTTCATGTAAGTATGGTAGAAATAATAAAGAAAAAATTCACAAACCATGTACATCTACTGCTCTGAACATTGCTGTGCAAAGAAACTTTATGATCTCTAGCTCCAACATCATACATATGGAAATTTTTCACATTCCTGAATTTATTCATTAAACCAACTCTTTTATTCATCAAATCAACTCTTTTATATGTACTAGGACATAGTAATATTCTAGAGACTGGAAATGTAATAAAGCAGACAAGATCCTTCATATTAGTAATATTTGATGTAGTGGCCGCTATTCTCCCTGCTAAAGGGGTTGCTTTTATTATTTTTTAAAGGTATATTTATGTTTTATCTCAAGTAAGATTTTAAATATATATGTATTAATAATTGATAGATATAGTATAATACATATTATATATACTATATAAACATTACTTATATAAATATGTATATTCAGTTCAATTCAGTCACTCAGTCCTGCCTGGCTCTTTGCGACGCCATGAACCGCAGCACACCAGGTCTCACCAGCACACCAGGTCCATCACCAACTTGTGGAGTCCACCCAAACCCATGTCCATTGAGTTGGTGATACCATCCAACCATCTCACCCTCTGTTGTCCCCTTCTCCTCCTGCCCTCAATCTTTCCCAGCATCAGGGTCTTTTCAAATGAGTCAGCTCTTCCCATCAGGTGGCCAAAGTATTGGAGTTTCGGCTTCAACACGAGTCCTTCCAATGAACACCCAAGACTGATCTCCTTTGGGATGGACTGGTTGGATCTCCTTGCAGTCCAAAGGACTCTCAAGAGTCTTCTCCAACACCACAGTTCAAAAGCATCAATTCTTCGGTGCTCAGCTTTCTTCAGAGTCCAACTCTCACATCCATACCTGACCACTGGAAAAACCATAGCCTTGACTAGACGGACCTTTGTTGGCATAAGTAATGTCTCTGCTTTTTAATATGCTGCCTAGGTTGGCCATAACTTTCCTTCCAAGGAGAAAGCATCTTTTAATTTCATGGCTGCAATCACCATCTGCAGTGATTTTGGAACCCAGAAAAATAAAGTCAGCCACTGTTTCCCCATCTATTTGCCATGAAGTGATGGGACTGGATGCCATGGTCTTAGTTTTCTGAATGTTGAGCTTTAAGCCAACTTTTCACTCTCCTCTTTCACTTTCATCAAGAGGCTCTTTGTTCTTCTTCACTTTCTTCCATAAGGGTGGTGTCATCTGCATATCTGAGGTTATTGATATTTCTCCCTGCAATCTTGATTTCAGCTTGTGCTTCATCCAGCCCAGCATTTCTCATGATGTACTCTGCACATAAGTTAAATAAGCAGGATGACAATATACAGCCTTGACCTACTCCTTTGCCTGTTTATAACCAGTCTGTTGTTCCATGTCCAGTTCTAACTGTTGCTTCCTGACCTGCATACAGGTTTCTCAAGAGACAGGTCAGGTGGTCTGGTATTCCCATCTCTCAGAATTTTCCACAGTTTATTATGATCCACACAGTCAAATGCTTTGGTGTAGTCAATAAAGCAGAAATAGATGTTTTTCTGGAACTCTCTTGCTTTTTCAGTGATCCAATGAATGTTGGCAATTTGATCTCTGGTTCCTCTGCCTTTTCTAAAACCAGCTTGAACATCTAGAAGTTCACAGTTCATGTATTGCTGATGCCTGGCTAGGAGAATTTTTAAGCATTACTTTACTAGCGTGTAAGATGAGTGCAATTGTGTGGTAGTTTGAGCATTCTTTGGCATTGCCTTTCTTTGCAATTGGAACAAAAACTGACCTTTTCCAGTCCTGTGACCACTGCTGAGTTTTCCAAATTTGCTGGCATATTGAGTACAGCACTTCCACAACGTCATCTTTCAGGATTTGAAATAGCTCAACTGGAATTCCATCACATCCACTAGCTTTGTTTGTAGTATGCTTTCTAAGGCCCACTTGACTTCACATTCCAGGATGTCTGGCTCTAGGTGAGTGATCACACCATCGTGATTATCTGGGCCATGAAGATCTTTTTTGTACAGTTCTTCTGTGTTTTCTTTCCACCTCTTCTTAATATCTTCTGTTTCTTTTAGGTCCCTACCATTTCTTTCCTTTATTGTGCCCATTTTTGCATGAAATTTTCCCTTGGTATCTCTAATTTTCTTGAAGAGATCTCTAGTCTTTCCCATTCTATTGTTTTCCTCTATTTCTTTGCATTGATCACTGAGGAAGGCTTTCTTATCTCTCCTGGCTATTCTTTGGAACTCTGCATTCAAATGGGTATATCTTTCCTTTTCTCCTTTGCTTTTTGCTTCCCTTCTTTTCACAGCTATTTGTAAGGCCTCCTCAGACAATCTATTTTTTTTTGTTGTTGTTGGTTTTTTTTTTTGCATTTTTTTTCCCTTGGGGATGGTCTTGATTCCTGTCTCCTGTACAATGTCACAAACCTCCATCCATAGTTCATCAGGCACTCTATCAGATCTAGTCCCTTAAATCTATTTCTCACTTCCACTGTATAGTCATAAGGGATTTGATTTAGGTCATACCTGAATGGTCTAGTGGTTTTCTCCACTTTCTTCAATTTCAGTCTGAATTTGGCAATAAGGAGTTCATGATCTGAGCCACAGTCAGTTCCTGGTCTTGTTTTTGCTGACTGTATAGAGCTTCTCCATCTTTGGCTGCAAAGAATATAATCAATCTGATTTCGGTGTCGACCATCTGGTGATGTCCATGTGTAGAGTCTTCTCTTGTGTTGTTGGAAGAGGGTGTTTGCTATGACCAGTGCATTCTCTTGGCAGAACTCTATTAGCCTTTGCCCTGCTTCATTCTGTACTCCAAGGCCAAATTTGCCTGTTACTCCAGGTGTTTCTTGACTTCCTACTTTTGCATTCCAGTCCCCTATAATGAAAAGAACATCTTTTGGGGTGTTAGTTCTAAAAGGTCTTATATGTCTTCATAGAACTGTTCAACTTCAGCTTCTTCAGCATTACTAGTTGGGGCATAGACTTGGATTACCATGATATTGAATGGTTTGCCTTGGAAACGAACAGAGATCATTCTGTCGTTTTTGAGATTGCATCCAAGTACTGCATTTCAGACTCTCTTGTTGACTATGATGGCTACTCCATTTCTTCTAAGGGATTCCTTCCCACAGTAGTAGATATAATGGTCATCTGAGTTAAATTCACCCATTCCAGTCCATCTTAGTTCACTGATTCCTAGAATGTCAATGTTCACTCTTGTCATCTCCTGTTTGACCACTTCCAATTTGCCTTGATTCATGGATTCCTGGTTCTATTGAGAGTTAATTCCTCGGCAGATTGATAAGAAGTCCAGGGGTCCCCAAGGAGAGAGAGGTCTGGAATTCTCACTCGAGTTAAGAGGTGGCACCCTGACCAGAACTAAGTGACTTCATTTTATGTCTTTACTTTCTATTCTCTGGCTTTGTACTTTTCAGATGGGCCTGATAATCTATGTGAGCCTACTTATGCTGACTCCAAAAATCCTGAGTCTGTCGTTTGAACCTCAAGACAATGCCTTCCTGTCCTGGGTTCACTCCTATGCAGCATTTCACAATCAGTCTAACTGCTGGGTCTGTGGAGAGCTCCCCTCTTCATCAGTGGAAGGCTTCCCATGGTGGACATCTCCATTTCAAGGAAAAGACTTTCTCCAAGTCTGCAAATACCTTCGACAACAATCATATGTGATGCCTCTTCTTCATCTGATGACATCTAACAACCCTAAAATGGACTGGTGCAACACTTTGTACTTTAACTATGGACATAATGTGACTTTTAATTTTGATTATACATTGTCTCAGTTCAATGACTATTTTGCAACACATAAGGTAAATAGGTCTAATCTAATGGTTTTTTACCTGGCATTTATCAAATATGGGATGAGGTTATATGGTTAACTCATGAAAAAGGATGTCTAATATCTACTGTCCCTATATGCTGGGGACAAATAGAGCCATCCCCAGAAATTAGTCAACAACTTAATTATAGTGATTGGAAACACTTGGGATTTTTGCCTCAGGAAATATGCAATGTAATCATTCCTGTGTTTTCCAACCCCAATTCAGGTCCTCCCTTTGTCTGGCCAGGCACTGATTGGGACTGGATATCTCAGTCATGCTGGCTTGCTCCAAACGGGACTTACTGGATATGTGACTCTTACCTACGGACATGGCCTCCCCCTGGTTGGATAGGGAGATGCACCCTGGGTCTAGCTTTTACTCACGGCTTTATATTTTCAGAGCTTCCAGAAAAGCCTGCTAATTTACCCCACATTAAAACTCAGTGGACAAGGTCTGTATTTCACTGTTATGATTATTTGGCTGCAGTGTTTGTTCCCTCCTTGGGAACTACAGATGTTATGCTATGAGTGGATGCTTTGATTAATTTTACTCAACAGGCATTACAAGATTCTCAAAAAGATATTTCAGCTTTTAATGCTGAACAAGGATAAATTAGAGAGGTGGTTTTACAAAACAGATTAGCTTTAGATATTCTGACAGCTGCACAAGGAGGAACTTGTGCTATTATTCCTACCCAATGTTGTACTTATATACCTGATATGAGCACTGATGTTACTCATTTTACTAAACACATGACCAAGATGACTGGGCTATGGATACTCCTAAAGCCTCAATTGCCTCACTTTGGGAGACGTCAACCAGTTCCCCATGGTGGAAAACTATCTTAATTACAGTAATTCTGATTGTTCTATTTTTGCTGTTTGCTCCTTGCATCTGTAACTGTGTAATTGGATTTGTTTCTAGTTGCATGAAAGCTTTTAATTTACAAATGGTTGTCCGAGCTCCTACGAGTGCCACAGCCTCCTCCAACTATTACTTGGGGCCCCTGGATCAGAGACCCTCAATATGAGGGTTAGGAGAATATGTTGCCTCAACAATTTAGGGACCACACCCCTAAACAGCAGGGAAGTAGTTATGGAATGAAAACGATGCCCCTTTCCCTTGGCAACATAATTCTCCTAAAAGAAAAGGGGGGAATGAGAGAGTCATTTCCTAGGCAGGTTGATAAGAAGTCCAGGGGTCCCCAAGGAGAGAGGGGTCTGGAATTCTCAACAAAGAAGACAGGACAAACTTTTTTTGTCCCTCTACATCCCTTAGGCTTATATAACAATAAAGTACCCTGCTTGAGGATAGTCTCTGGAAAAAACTTTCTGGCTAATCCTGTTATCTTATGGTATAAATTATAGGAATAGGTCTAGTGAGGTCTTTATAACCTCCAGACATTCTTTTGACTCATTGTAATAACTAATTAGAGAGTATATAACTTCATGGCTAACACTAGCAAGGGGCTGTTCTTTCTGCCCCCTTCTGATGCCTATGTCAGAAGCTTTCTCTATCTCCTTTATACTTTAATAAAGTATAATACTATAATAAAGTTTAATACTTTATTACACAAAAGCTCTGAGCTATCAAGCCTCGTCTCTGGCCCCAGATAGAATTCTTCTCCTTTGGAAGCCAAGAATCCCGGTGTCTTTGCATGGCTCAGCAACAACATTTCAGAAGGACTGATGTTGAAGCTGAAACTCCAAACTTTGACCACCTCATATGAAGAGTTGACTCAGTGGAAAAGACCCTAAGGGCTCTTTTGGGAAGGATTGGGTGCAGGAGGAGAAGGGGACGACTGAGGATGAGATGGCTGGATGGCATCACCAACTCAATGGACATGAGTTTGGGTAGACTCTAGGAGTTGATGGACAGGGAGACCTGGCATGCTGTGATACATGGGGTCGCAAAGAGTCAGACACGACTGAGCGACTGAACTGAACCGAACTGAAGTGGTCCACATACTACATAGAAAAACATGTTAACTCTATCAATTTTTGTGAGCAGTGACTTTCATTTTTTCCTCCATTTCAAAAGGCTCTAAATCTCACATTTATTTTCTTCCTTAGAAACTTAGAGTATTTCTGTGTTACTCTTTGGCTTACATTTATGCTTTTTCTCTTATGTTATGGATCATGTAAAATTTCTGAGCAATCTGAATATTTAAAAATCTCCAATTAACTTTCAAATTTTCACTCTCAATCCAGATACCTTTTCTGAACATGTGTTCAACTGATACAAAGAC
This sequence comes from Odocoileus virginianus, assembly GCF_023699985.2. NCBI lineage: Eukaryota > Metazoa > Chordata > Mammalia > Artiodactyla > Cervidae > Odocoileus > Odocoileus virginianus. The sequence goes on along the minus strand of NW_027224347.1, from coordinate 35,352 downwards.
ATATCTAGCCAGCTGCTTCACAGGAAAATTCAGATATATGCCCTAAGCATAAGAGTTCATTTAACCCTTTCCAACCCATACAACTTTTTCATGTATTTTATTAAAAAATATTAGTGATGGACTATGTTCTCTGTCATGTCTGACATTTTGTGACCCCCATGGACTGTAGCCTATCAGGCTCTTCTATCCATGGAATTTTCCAGGCAAGAACACTGGAGTGAGTTGCTATTTCCTTCTCCAGGGGATCTTCCTAATGGAGGGATCAAACCCACCTCTCTTGTGACTCCTGTATTACAGGTGGATTCTTTACCACTGTGCCACTGGGAAACCCTAGTATTGATGAGACTATCGTAAATGTAATGCCAATTTATTTTTCTGTTGGTAATGTAGCTGTGAAAAGCAAAGTCAGGAGCCAGACTGTCAAGTTCAATAAATGGCTCCATTCTAACCAGCGGTTTGTCTTTGGCTGTGATCTGTCTGTGCTTACTTCCCTCTTTGTGTAATGAGGATATCAGTATCTGCTGTCTATATGGTTCTAATGGGAAATGACTGGAAAAAATGCCTCACTATATAAAAGAAGCCACTTGCAATGTAGGACACCCAGGTTCCATCCCTGGGTTAGGAAGATTCCCTGGAGAGGGAAACAGCAACCTACTTCAGTATTCTTTCCTGGAAAATTCCACAGCCTGGCAAGCTCCAGTCCACGGGGTCACAAAGAGTTGGACATGACTGAACGAGTAACACTTTCACTTTTTTCACTTCATATATATAAACCTATATACATATATATGTATACATATAGATATATCTATACATAGATAAGATAGGATTAATTTCCAAAATATACAAGCAGCTCATACAACTCAATACCAGAAAAAGAAACAACCCCATCAAAAAGTGGGAAAAAGACCTAAACAGACATTTCTCCAAAGAAGATCATATAGATGGCTAACAACACATGAAAAGATGCTCAACATCACTAATTATTAGAGAAATACAAATCAAAACTACAATGAGATATCACCTCACACCAGTCAGAATGGCCATCATCAAAAAGTCTACAAACAATAAATGCTGGAGAGGGTGTGGAGAAAAGGGAAGCCTCTTGCACTGTGGGAATGTAAATTGATACAGCCACTATGAAAGACAGTATGGAGATTCCTTAAAAAACTAGGAATAAAACCACCATATGACCCAGCAATCCCACTCCTAGGCATATACCCCAAGGAAACCAAAATTGAAAAAGACACATGTATCCCATTGTTCATTGCAGCACTATTTACAATAGCTAGAACATGGAAGCAATCTAGATGTCCATTGACAGATGAATGGATAAAGAAGTTCTGGTACACAGTGGAATATTCAGTTCAGTTCAGTTCAGTCACTCAGTCGTGTCCGACTCTTTGTGACCCCTTGAATCGCAGCATGCCAGGCCTCCCTGTCCATTACTCAGCCATAAAAAGGAAAACATCTGAGTCAGTTCTAATGGGGTGAATGAATGTAGAACCTATTAAACAAAAAGAAGTTAGAAAGTGAAAGATACATATCATATTCTAATGCATATATATGGAATCTAGAAAAATGGTACTGAAGGATTTATTTACAGGCAGCAATGGAGAAACAGACATAGAGAAGAGACTTATGGACATGGGGGGAGTGGAGGAGAAGAAATTATCCTTCAATAAAAAATAATTTAAAAAATTTTCCTCTGCTTCCTCATATATAAAAACTACTCTGTCTAACATTTAAAATTTACCATGCCAAAAGGCCATTTGAAACACTCAATCAGCTAGCATTAGCTGAAAAGGGATAACATTTTTCTAAGTCTGAAATCTTGACCATTAATTTCTTTGGCTTTCAATCACTCAACAATGATATCCACTATGAAGTTTTTGTCAGCTGTCGTCTCATGAATCCACAAATTTAGCTGCTCTCCCCTTTTCTTCAAGCTTCATGATGTACTACAGATATTATTATAGCACTTTCTGGAGGGTCCTCATATATGGATGCAGGTATTTTCTTTTTTTTCCTGGATGTACTCTATTGTAGATTCATTGACTTTGAACTCACAACAGCAGTATGAATCACACTTGAAGAAAGGTTGTGTAACACACAAATTTCTCTGTAAGATACATCCTAGCCTTCTTGCTGTTATACTAGACAGCACTATGTTTGGAGGCATTTCAAGCAGCAAATTATCATCAACAGTAGAAAAATGTTTAAATGATGGCACAAAATAGATCATGAAGAAGATTATTTACAGTATGAGAGCTGAACCAAGAAAGGAGGGTATTACATCAGGGACATATATTTACATCAGGAGACTCACTTTTCTCCCTCTCTGAGCATGTCCACAAATAATCACAAAAGCTCTGAATACTAATTTTGAGTAAAAATTGGCCCCCCCTTTCTTTTTACTATATCATGTTCTACTTCATCCATGATAGTTTTCACTGTTATGAAATCAATTTTGTCTGAAAACGATGTATTTAATTCAGATTTCTTTTTATCAGTGTTCATCCAATGTTTTTCTTTAACTTTTAACCTGTGCTTTTTTTTTTTTTTTTTTTGGCCTGCTTTTCTTTTTCTTCTTTTTTTTTTCCCATTTATTTTTATTAGTTGGAGGCTAATTACTTTACAATATTGTAGTGTTTTTTGCCATACATTGACATGAATCAGCCATGGGTTTACATGTGTTTCCCCATCCCGATCCCCCCTCCCACCTCCCTCTCTGTCCCATCATCTGTGTCTTCCCAGTGTACCAGCCCTGAGCACTTGTCTCATGCATCCAACCTGGGCTGGTGATATGTTTCACCCTTGATAGTATACTTGGCATTGAAACAAGTAACCTGTGCTTTTAAAGTGGTATCATGTAGACAATATATAATTATATGTTTTTAAAATCCACGCTGACAAGTTATCCCTATTACTTTTGATATTCAGATGTTTCACACCTAAAGTGATCTTTGACTTAATTGGATTAAAATCAGCCATGTTTGATATTGTTTTCTATAAATTATACTTGATCTACTTTTCTCTTCTTTCTTGTTTTTGTTCCCTTCTTCTTCTCTTTTTTCCCCTTCCCTAGTTTTAATTGAGCACATTAGATGATTCCTTTTTATCTGCTTGCATATCAGTTTTACCTATTTTCCATTTTTGTTTAGCAAGTGCCTAATCCAAGTTCACTTTTACACAATAATATATCACTTTATGTGCTTCCCTGGTAGAGAAATCTGCAGCAGTAGAGAATCTGCCTGCTATGCAGGAGATGCAGGTTCAGTCCCTGGGTCAGGAAGATCCCTTGGAGAAGGAAATGGCAACTCACTCCAGTATTCTTGCCTAGGAAATCCCATGAACAGGGGAACCTGGCAGGCTATAGTCTATGGGGTTGAAAAAGAGTCAGACATGACTTATCAACTCAAAAACATGCCACTTTATGAGTACCAAAGGTAACTTACATTAGAATATTCCCAACTCCCAATTTCTCTTTCCCATGTTTTATAACATTGCTATTAATCATTCACTTATCCATATAATCATAAAATACATTCTTACAACTATTTCTTTGAATAAATGGTTATCTATTATATCAATTAAAAATAAAAATAAAGTATCTTTTAGCTTCATTATTCCATTTCTGATGCTTTTTTAATGTGGATATAAATTTCTGACAATATCATTTTTCATTACTCTGAGAAACTTTTTAAAGTAATTCTTGCAGTGTCAGTTTATTACCTATTGATTCTCTGTTTCTACACATCTGAGAAAATATTTCTTTCACTTTTGAAGGATAATGTCACTACATGTAGAATTTAGACTTTTTTTTCCTTAGAATACTCAAATATTTCATTCCACTCTATTCTTGCCAAAGTGTTAAATATCTACCATATGATCTAGCTATTTCATGCCCAGCTGTTACTCAAGATCAAATGCAGGCTTTGGACTTTACAGTCTAAAGTGCATGATTTATATTTTATAGAAAGACATAAAAAGTAAAAGTATTGAGAATGTCAGAAAAGTTAGAAAGCTTTTAACAGGATAAAGAGATACATGAACATAGAGAAGAAAAATAAAGTATAACTAAAATCAGTAAATTATTAGAAGCTAAGCAGTGTGGAATGCACCACACAATTCTGATTCCACTTATTTTGTTACATTTATTTTGGCTAACTTTATTTGATGCGAAGTTAGGTTACTTTAACAAGTCTATCTCCTTTGGGATCTATGATACTTTGGTGATAGTAAAATGATCAGCTGTTCTACCCAAGAGAAAAATTACACATGCATTTCACATTTTCCCAGTGGTGCTGCCAGCCATGGCAGCATATGCTCCTGTGGTCATATATTATCTAACTTTTGAAATAAACAGAGATCCCAGAAGTGTATCCCCAACCGAGTCCCATGAGCCTATTAACATTATTGTTTCTGCCTAAAACCCTCTAGTCTTCTGACTTCTTAGTCACTAGCACTGGAATAGCTATGTTTAGACAACTGGTTCTTGACCTAAATAAAAACAAATCAGATCTCTATTTTGCTGAGTTCATGATACTTGAGGAAACTGTATTATATTTTCTTCTCAAAAGCAGACAAACATTACTAGAAATTAAAGGGTCATAAAGTGATCTAATTTTTAATACCTCTCTAGAAATATTTTTGGAGAAGGCAATGGCACCCCACTCTAGTACTCTTGCCTGGAAAATCCCATGGATGGAGGAGCCTGGTGGCCTGAAATCCATGGGGTCGGTAAGAGTCGGATATGACTGAGCGACTTCACTTCCACTTTTCACTTTCATGCATTGGAGAAGGAAATGGCAACCCACTCCAGTGTTCTTGCCTGGAGAATCCCAGGGACAGGGGAGCCTGGTGGGCTGCTGTCTATGGGGTCGCATAGAGTTGGATACGACTGAAGCGACTTAGCAGCAGCAGCAGCAGCAGAAATATTTTTAATCCTCTATTAGTGTCTGCTATCTCTATCTTGAACTTCAATAGTTCCAGATTTACTCTCACTGGTTTTCCTGGCTTAGAAGTTGACTACCTCTGGCTCTCCATCCCTTTCGCCTCCATTTATGCCATGGTTTTCCTGGGGACCTGCATGGTGCTCCACGTGATCAGGACTGAGCCGAGCCTGCACCAGCCCATGTTCTACTTCCTGGCCATGCTGGCCCTCACTGACCTGTGTGTGGGGCTGTCCACCGTGCACACAGTGCTGGGAATCCTATGGGGGGTCATTCAAGAGATCAGCCTGGATTCCTGCATTGCCCAGTCCTATTTCATCCATGGTCTGTCCTTCATGGAGTCCTCTGTCCTCCTCACTATGGCTTTTGACCGCTACATTGCCATTTGCAATCCACGACGCTATTCCTCCATCCTAACTAATGACAAAATCATGAAGATTGGGGTGGCAATCTTATGTAGGAGTTCTATGCTCATACCTCCAGTCATTATTCGCCTAAAGTTCTTAAATTATTGTCACCCCCACATCCTTTCTCACTCTTTCTGCCTGCACCAAGACTTAATTCGAATGGCCTGTTCAAACATCCGCTTCAATAGCATCTATGGTCTGGCCCTGGTGATCAGCAACCTGTTGTTGGATGCAGTGCTCATCATTATCTCCTATATCATGATCTTGCATGCAGTCTTAGCAATTGCATCACGAGAAGAGAGAATCAAGTCTTTGCAGACCTGTGTATCTCACATCTGTGCTGTTTTAGTTTTTTACATCCCAATCATTGGTCTGACCATGGTTCATCGTTTTGGCAGACATCTCTCACCCTGGGTTCATGTTCTCATGGGCAATGTCTATATTCTTTTCCCACCCTTGATGAACCCCATTATTTATAGTATCAAGACCCAGCAAATATGAAGAAGAGTCCAGAGATTGTTTTATGTGAAAAAATATGTCTTAATATCAAATGTGAATGTATTTAAAATTCAACAAAGGAGTTCCAAAGGATAAGAGTCAGTGAATATTTAAAATATGTTTAATGACTTTCATTTGAATGAGGCTTTCCATTTTACAAATACCTTCCTCTGCTTTTTCCTTGAAACTATCATATCAGTGAAATTAACATGTTATGCTGTCAATGATTTTTGTATATCTGAAAATACATATATAATAGCTTCAGAATCTTAATAAGGTCTGAGGCAGATTAGCTATTAAAATTCATCTCACTATGGCCAGTTTGGGATTCATTCATTATAAAAAGGTACATTTTGCTGATTAAAATCCCCCAAGTAATTACTTAAGGACCAAAAATTTTCTTATTCTCCCTATTCTAAACAACATTTTTGTTTATTTTCTACCCAATTTTCCCAGTTTAGCCACATGCCCATGTCACTGAATAAGCATAATAGAGAATTTGACCTTTTTGAATAAATTAAAAAACCAATGAAACAAGCAAACAACAAAAAATTAATCTTGATGCTTTTTGCCCGCCAGCAAATCTTCCCAACTTCCACCCTACTGAACTGGAAACAGAGACAATCAGTAATTGCCAGAGTAGGAAAAAAATAGACTTTTGTGATTAGTTTTATTTGCTTAATCCAAGGAACAATACAAATAGCTACTCCATTTGAAAACCATTTGAAAATATTTCCTATGAACCTATAGATCATATAAATCCAATGGGGATAGAGGGTTACTGTGATCAAAGAAAAATGTTTCTAATTTATCTTCTCATCAAGACTCTGTGGTAGATGCTATTTTCTAATACATATATGATTTGTAGTTTAAAACACACAAAGATTAAATGATACATCAAATTTTCAGGTGGTAGTAAGTAATGTGATTTAAATATATACTCTTTTATTTTCAAATCACATGAAAAGTCTTTCTTCCTATCTCCCCTCTGTGCTTTTTAACATGAAGTTTGTTAAATGGTTCCACAACCATCATAAGATTTTATAAAATAAATAAAGTGAGCAAAAGCACAAATAAATCATGGATAGCAAAATAATGCACACATTTGGACTCTTGGTATGTGTAAATTTCCTTAAGATATTATTGTTGCAAGGATATTTATATAATCTATTTGATATGTTAAAGGCATGTTTTGTTAATGCACACTTTCAAATAGTAGTTCACTCTGTTTAGATATACAGGCACTGTCTGATAAATTCTCAAAAATATTTACAGTCATGAAATCACCACCACAATCAATCAAGATATGGAATATTTCCATCACCCCACAAGAGCCTTTTATCTCTTTGCAGTCACTGTTCTCCCACAGCCCCAAATTCTCCACTGCCTCCAAACTAATTTCTATCATAGGTTTTGCCTTTAAGAGAGCCCCTATTTGTGTGCTCAACTGTGTCTAGCTCTTTTGCAACCCCATGGACTGTAGCCCACCAGGCTCATCTGTCCATGGGATTCTCCTGGCAAGAGTACTGGAGTGGGTTCATTTCCTACTCCAGGAGATCTTCCTGACCAGGGATTGAACCCTCATCTTCTGTGTCTCCTGCATTGGTAGGCAGATTCTTTACCACTGAGCTACCCGGGAAGCACCTTTTAGAGAAGATCCCGTTAATTGAATCATAACTAATGTAATCTCTTTTCCTCCAGATCCTTTCATGTGCAATAATACTTTTGAGATTCACCTTGTTGTTGTTGCCTGCATCCACAGCTCATTTTTATATTTGAGTTTTATTCCTTCATACTACATAGGGAAAACTATTCATTAACTGATTGGGTTAGCATTTTATAGTTTTGATTTTGAATGAAGCAGTTATAAACAACTACACCATACAATTTTAAAAGCAACTCCCTAATATTGTTAGAGTTTATTTTTAATCATCACAATAACAATAATAATGATCATAATTAGTTTATATTTATCAGATTCCTACTATATGCCAGGCACTGTGGAAGGACACAGTAACGATTCTCACTGTTGATCTTTAGACCCAGTCCATGGTGTAAATCATAATCAGTCAATTTTGCAGATGAGGAAATTGAAGTAAAAGGATTTTTAAAAAGTAGAAAATAATTGTGGGGCACTTTAGTTTCACAGAACTTTTACCACTGCATCACTGTTCAATTTTACATTGCAGTTATCTCCCCATCATTCTATTTGTTTTTATTGTTGGTGGTGTCCATGGTGTGAATTAAAATGTTTAAATTGTGTGTTGCTGTAAATATAAGTTTTCAAATGCGTTAGCACTTGAAACATTTAGTAGGCCATTCTTTCATCAGCCAGTGTTATGATATATAAAATTCTAATGTAACAGGTTTTATACTTTTTACTCAAATAATAAGATGTGGTGAGTTTAGTTTTTTTTTTTTTTTTTTAGTCTTATCTGCTCTCAGAGAGCCAATGGTTCTTCCACTTAAAACATCAATTAAAGTTTTTGAGCTTAAAAATTATGTTTGTTGTGGCGTCATATTTTCTGTCAATTGGAAACTGATATTCTCTGCCAGGATATTTCCTTCTTCCACAGGTCTCTCCACTAACTGTCACCTCCCTACAAACCCCTCATCACTGCATTGAAGGGGAAGCTGACATGGCCCTGGATTCAGAAACTGGATGGGCCTCTCTTCTAGGTCTGTAACACTTGGCAGGCCCTTGCTGGATGAATCTTACCGCACCTCCTCACTCTGTATGGAATGCTGATTTTTCTCACCCTCTGCTGCAGTTTGACTGATTTTCTCTTCAATCTAGTTAGCAATCCAACTGTAAATGGTGCTCAGTCTACAAGCTCTGAAAACGGACCCATTTTCTCTTATTTCCCTGACTCTAAGTTGTTTTTTTGTTTGTTTGTTTTGATTTTTTAGCCTTTGGCTGCAGAATCATTTTTTCCTAGGCATTAACAGTTCCCTTGACAACTCCACTAGTCAGCATTCACCATGATTTTTGTGTCCCCACAATGCTGTAAAGAACACCTAGATGCATGTGCCACACTGTGGAAGAGCAAGAAACTGGTTCCCTCACTGAATATACCATGTGCTAGTTTTTAACCTAATGCTGCTCTCTGATGATGGCATGAGATAGTTTGCATGGACATCTCCCTCAGGAGATAAACAAGTAGTAGGTTATTAATCTCCTTCTGCTTTTAACTTCACCCTCAAGAGACATTGGGTTTCTAGCTTCTCATGCCCTGACACTCTGAATGAGGGCCAAAGAATTGCAGCTGAACCTGAGACCTTGAAGATTATATCTTTCAATTCTCCTTGCCTATCTGTGTTTCTCTTCTCCATCTTGTGCAGAAAAGGGTTCCATTACTCCTCTTTTGTTTTAATATCTAAAAGAAACTTTCTCTACATCCCAAACTCTTTGCTTTCTATCTTTGTTCTAGCTGGCACCCTCTAACAGAAGTAGCTGATAATGGTAGGATGCTAGTGAGACAAAAGAAAAATCAATAATATCCGAAAGGCAAAATATTATATATATTATATTTATTATATATTATATTTATTTTATATTATATATATATATATAGGCACACACATATATACAAATACACACACACACATATATATTCTGAATGGTTTCAACTACTTCTTTTCTTATGGTAATACATATGAATTTTAGCAAATTATACTTGTTATAAAATAATGCTAATACATTTTGGCATAAGTTAAACACTTTTTTCCACAGTACTACATTTAAATCAAGTCCCAACACCAACATGACACTGCAAAAGTGCAAACTAAATTTTACTATAATATTTGTAAATGATTATTGACATTTCATTTCAGTTCAGTTCAGTCACTCAATTGTGTCTGACTCTTTGTGACCCTATGGACTGTAGCATGCCAGGCTTCCCTGTCCATCACTAACTCCCGGAACTTGCTCAAACTCATGTCCATTGAGTCAGTGATGCCATCCAACCATTTCATCCTCTGTTGTCCCCCCGCTGCCTGGCCTTTAATCTTTCCCAGCATCAAGGATTTTTTCTAATAAATCAGTTCTTCGCATCAGGTGGCCAAAGTATTTGATCATCAGCTTCAGCATCAGTCCTTATTGAATATCCAGGACTGATTTTCTTTAGGATGGACTGGTTGGATCTCCCTACAGTCCAAGGGACTCTCAAGAGTCTTCTCCAACACCACAGTTCAAAAGCATCAATTCTTCGGCTTTCAGCTTTCTTTATAGTCCAACTCTCACATCCATATGTGACTACTGGAAAAACCATAGCTTTGACTACATGGACCTTTGTCGGCAAAGTAATATCTCTGCTTTTTAATATGCTGTCTAGGTTTGTCATAGCTTTTTTCCAAGGAACAAGCGTCTTTTAATTTCATGGCTGCAGTCACCATCTGCAGTGATTTTGGAGCCCAAGAAAATAATGTCTCTCACTGCTTCCATTGTTTCCCCACCTGTTTACCATGTATTGATGGGACCAAATGCCATGATCTTAGTTTTTTGAATGTTGAGTTTTAAGCCAACTTTTCACTCTCCTCTTTCACTTTCATCAAGAGGCTCTTCGCTTTCTGCCATAAAGGTGATGTCATCTGCATATCTGAGGTTACTGATATTTCTCTCTGCAATCTTGATTCCAGCTTGTGTTTCATCCAGCATGGCATTTCACATGATGTATTCTGCATATAAGTTAAATAATCAGGGTGACAATATACAGCCTTGACATACTCCTTTCCCAATTGGGAACCAGTCTGTTGTCCCATGTCCACTTCTAACTGTGTCTTCTTGACATGCACACAGATTTCTCAGGAGGCAGGTAAGGTGGTCTGGTATTCCCATCTCTTGAAGAATTTTCCACAGTTTGTTGTGATCCACATAGTCAAAGGCTTTAGTGTAGTCAATGAAACAGAAGTAGATGTTTTTCTGGAATTCTCTTGCTTTTTCTATGATCCAACAGATGTTGGCAATTTGATTTCTGGTTCCTCTCTGCCTTTTCTAAATCCAGCTTGAACATCTGGAAGTTCTCAGTTCACATACTGTTGAAGCCTAGCTTGGAGAATTTTGAGCATTATGTTGCTCGCAAGTGAGTCTACTGCAATTATGAGGTAGTTTGCACATTCTTTGACATTGCTTTTCTTTGGGACTGGAATGAAAACTGACCTGTCCTATGGCCACTGGTGAGTTTTCCAAATTTACTGGCATATTGAGTGCAGCACTTAACAGCATCATCTTTTAGGATTTGAAATAGCTCAACTGGAATTCCATCACCTCTAGTAGTTTTAGTTCTGCTTATACTTCCTAAGGCCCACTTGTGTTCCAACTCCAGGATATCTGACCCTAGGTGAGTGATCATACCATTATGGTTATCTAGATCATGAAGATCTTTTTTGTATAGTTCTTCTGTGTATCCTTGCCACCTCTTCTTAATATCTTCTGCTTCTGTTAGGTCCATACCATTTCTGTTCCTTATTAAGCCCATCTTTGCATGAAATGTTCCCTTGGTATCTCTAATTTTCTTGAAGAGATCTCTAGTCTTTCCCATTCTATTGTTTTCCTCTATTTCTTTGCACTGATCACTTAGGAAGGCTTTCTTATCTCTCCTTGCTATTCTCTGGAACTCTGCATTCAGATGGATATATTTTCCTTTTCTCCTTTGCCTTTAGCTTCTCTTCTTTTCTCAGCTATTTGTAAGGTCTCCTTAGACAACCATTTTTCCTTTTCACATTCTTTTTCTTGGGGATGGTTTTGATCACCATCTCCTGTACAATATTACAAACTTCTGTCCATAGTTCTTCAGGCACTCTGTCTATCAGATCTAATCCCTTGAGTCTATTTGTCACTTCCACTGTATAATCATAAAAGATTTGATTTAGGTCATACCTGAATGGTCTAATTCCCTACTTTCTTTAATTTGAGTCTGAATTTGGCAATAAGGAGTTCATGAGCTGAGCCACAGTCAGCTCCTGGTCTTGCTTTTGCTCACTGTAGAGAACCTCTCCATCTTTGGCTGTAAATATTACAATCAATCTGATTTGGTATTCACCATCTGGTGAAGTTCATGTGTAGAACTGTCTCTTGCATTGCTGGAAGAGTGTATTTGCTATGACCAGTGCATTCTCTTGGCAAAACTCTGTTAGTCCCTATTGACATTTCTGGACACTCATTATGTTCCAGATGTTGTTATAATTGCCTTATATATTTTCTCAATTTAACAAAATATCCACACATATAAAATAAGCTTCCTAAGATTTTATACCTAGAAGCAATGGAACCAAGATTTGATTGTTAGAATTCTGACTCCAGAGATTGTCCTCTTTAGTCACAAGCCTACACTGTGTCCTAATGCTTCAAACCAGTAATTCCAATTAATTACATGAAAATGACTGCACTCTTATTTTTTTTAACTTCACTCTTAATAAAAGCATTTAAAGCCTTATGCTTTTGCATTCTTAAGTTTTACTATGATTCTATATATTCTCTGCATTATTTTGTCTTATAATTGCTAGTCACAATTACACTTTCCTGACTCCTCCATTAATAGTTTCTTTTGTGATATACATTTCTTCAGTTTCTGCCCGATATGTCAGTTACACATTTTTCTGTCAAATGTAGTAATTAATTTATTTTTGCCACTTTGTGCTGCTTGTGGCATGATCTTAATTCCCTAACCAGGGATTGAACCCAGGTTCTGGCAGTGAAAGTACTGAGTCCCAAAACTGGACTGCTAGTAAATTACCCAGATGCACATTTTAAAGTTCATTTTAAGTAACATGATATTCAGATATCTAGGAAGTTTTTTAAATGTTGTATTAAGACTCCTAAGCAAGGAAAAGAGATGATTCTTAGTCATTAGCTTCTGCAAGAAGACTTACATAGTTCCAGAACACATTAGCTGGCTTTGACTCTGTGAAGAACTCTTATTTTTTTCTGAACTCTTGCTGAATTTTATAGGGCTGGTGCTTTCCTCTTGGAATGGTAAATCCTTGCACTTGCTGGATCCACTTTGAGGCCTCATTGATTCTCTCATTGCATCATTAGTCCTCACAGCCCTCCCTGTGTCTATGGCTGCAAGGCAATTTTGCAAACAATCGCAACCCCATTGTTTTTAAAAATATGTGTTTGGATGTTGGAATAGCTTTTTAGAATTATTGCCTTTGTAACTAGTAGTCTGTTTCTTTAACCTGGCCCTATATTATAATTAAAATACATTTATTTCTCTTTTTACTTTTATTATCTTACCAGTGGACCATCGTATTTAAAGATTTTTTTTTAGCTTCTCTATAACCTGGAGGTTGCTAAAGAGTTCCCGTGGGCTCTTATCAATTTAAAGAAAACAACCAGAGTTCACACTGTGCCAAATATGCAGTATTTGACAGTGACCCATGCTTTATCTATTTCTTTTAATCTTCAAAAATACTGATATTTATGAGATCTTGAAGTTTGTGCCTGCTAAGTTGCTTCAGTTGTGTCCAACTCTTTGCAACCCTATGGACTCTAGCTCACCAGTGGTCCTCTATCCATGGGGATCTTCCAGGCAAAAATAATGGAGTGGGTTGTCATGACCTCCTCAAGGGATCCTCCTGACCCAGAGATCCAGTCCACTGCTTTTGCATGTCCTGCATTGACTGGGGGATTCTTTACCACTAGCACCACCTGGAAGTTCAGTTCCTTTCAGTCACTCAGTCATGTCTGACTCTTTGAGACCCCATGGACTGCAGCACACCAGGCCTCCCTGTCCATCACCAATTCCCAGAGCTTGCTCAAACTCATGTCCATCGAGTTGGTGATGCCATCCAACCATCTCATCCTCTGTCATCCCCTTCTCCTCCTGCCTTCAATCTTTCCCAGCATCAGAGTTTTTTCCAATCATCCCCTGTGAAAAGGTACTTGCCATCACTGTGTAAGGCTGACAATGTGGCTAGAACTTAAGTTTGTGAACTAATGTATGAGGAGGTGACCAAACCTTGTGAGGTACTTAACTCCACAGGAAGGCATGTCCAAGGATTGTAAATATGGGAACGCTCCGTGACACTGATCCAAAGAGGAAAAAAAATCCCAGGATTAGTTTGGCTTTAAATATACACAGCTGAGGGAAGAACAAATATATGTGGAAAGAGAGGGGATTTTCTTTATAAAAATATTGTAGTGGTTTCTTTATCTTGCGTACTCATGGTTATATAGCAGCATAGAGCTGCTCTTATTAAATAATTTGGGATGAGCTTTATCCTTTACCATTTTCTGATAAAAGTTTTTATGAAATCCATATTATTTTCCTTCTTATTGTTTGGTTGTATTCATCTAGTAAATTCATATGGGTTTGGAAAATTCCTTGTTGGAAGGTTTTTTGTTTTGTTTTGTTTTATTTTTTTTTTCATTTATTTTTGTTAGTTGGAGGCTAATTACTTTACAATATTGTAGTGGTTTTTGTCATACATTGACATGAATCAGCCATGGATTTGCATGTATTCCCCATCCCAATCACCCCTCCCACCTCCTTCTTGACCCGATCCCTTTGGCTCTTCCGAGTGCACCAGGTCCGAGCACTTGTCTCATGCATCCAACCTGGGCTGGTGCTCTGTTTCACCCTAGATAATATACATGTTTTGATGCTGTTCTCTTGAAACATCCCACCCTCGCCTTCTCCCACAGAGTCCACAAGTCTGTTCTGTACATGTGTCTCTTTTTCTGTTTTGCATATAGGGTTATCGTTACCATCTTTCTAAATTCCATATATATGTGTTAGTATACTGTAATGGTCTTTATCTTTCTGGCGTACTTCACTCTGTATAATGGGCTCCAGTTTCATCCATCTCATTAGAACTGATTCAAATGAATTCTTTTTAATGGCTGAGCAATATTCCATGGTGTATATGTACCACAGCTTCCTTATCCATTCATCTGCTGATGAGCATCTAGGTTGCTTCCATGTCCTGGCTATTATAAACAGTGCTGTGATGAACATTGGGGTGCACGTGTCTCTTTCAGATCTGGTTTCCTTGGTGTGTTTGCCCAGAAGTGGGATTGCAGAAGGTTTTAAACTACAATTTCTCCAGTAGATATGAGAGTACTTAGATTACCTATTTCTTTCAAAATGAGCTTTAGTAGTTTGTACATAGCAAGGGATTTTCTCATTTGTCTTAGTTATTAGATATAATGAAGTTAATTTTTATTTTGCAATTGTATATTTTCTATTTATTTCCTGAAAATTTTGACTAAGTTTGTAAGTTATATTAATCTTTTAAAAAGTCAGTTCATACTCTCATTCTTGTAAATTTCAAGGAGATATGTATGATATCCAACAATTAATAAAGTTATCCTTTGTAAACAGGTATCAATAAAACAATGAATCAAATTTCAAATCCTAAAGCAATATTTAGGCCAACTAACATTTATGAAATATAAGAATTCACAATCACTATAGTTGATTGTACATGAATACACTCACAATATGATTTTTAAAGTTTAAAAATAGACTTTAAAGATAGAACTTATAGAGTTATTTCTTCTACAGAAGAGAAAGAAGAATAGAAAGTTTTACTGAATATAATATACTTAATAAGCTTAAAGTCTTTTAAAATTTTGATGTTTATACATGTATGGGAAACAAAAATTTGCCAAAATCACTTCTTTATACTTCTGTTTTCTTTCAATATCTAGGGGAAATAGCACAGAATTTAAGCAAAATAGTAAATACAGAAAGAATCAGAAACAATATAATTAATCAGTAATCATATAAAAATCTGGAAATCATGATAAACTTAGATTTATCTTCTTCACTGCTAACTTGTAGAATAAAGTAGAAATTCTATTTTTACTTACCTAAAAATCCTACTAGAAAAATGCTCAAAATATCCTCCATCAGAGTTAAAAAAAGAAAGAATAATTTCAAGAGACAATTAAAGTAATTAAATATAAATCCTGGATACTTAAGGAATTAAGAAAACATTAGGGACATCTGCAGGGGAGGTAGAATAATATAAAGTCATGCTAATGCTAAATATCTCATCTTGTACAGGAATCACTAGATATAATTTAATTATATGATTAGCTTAATTTACATATCCTTTTAAAAATATACACACTATCAGGAGAATTCTATATATTCTACCAGAATTTCTATGCAAATACACTTGTGTGTAAGATTCCATACATTAATATGTGTGTGTACATTCATTACTTATGATCATCTGATATGTATCGTTCTGCAACCTGTAATTTCTCTCTAAAATGTTTTAAACTTATTAGCACTTTGTAGTACATGTTCAGTAATAATTGTACTAAATTTTTAAAATGTATTGCAATACATTCATCCTGTGCATTTATATTTCTAGTTTTCACTTTTGTCATCAATGCTGTGAGGAAATAAACATGTTCATGAGTTTTCATTAGTACTTGTACAGTGAACATGTAAAATATTCTTTATTATTTATTATTTTATAAATCATTTATGTTCTCAGACATCTCACTGTTTCTTTTCTTCCCTGATGAATACCTTTTACTGTTGCTAGTAAGAGTAATAATTATTACCACTATGGTAAAATAAATGCAGTCTATAGTATGATTATAAAATGATCAAGAGGAGCATTGACAGTCATTTGGGGAGCAGATGCAGATTTTTTATTCATTCCAGTGCTTTTACTAATGTATGGTGCTAGTGGTAAAGATCCCATCTGCAAATGCAGGAGACCTAAGAGACACGGGCTGGATCCGTGGGTAGGGTAGACACCCTGGAGGAGGGCATGGCAACCCACTCCAGTATTCTTGCCTGGAGAATACCCATGGACAGAGA
Organism: Odocoileus virginianus; assembly: GCF_023699985.2. Taxonomy (NCBI): domain Eukaryota; kingdom Metazoa; phylum Chordata; class Mammalia; order Artiodactyla; family Cervidae; genus Odocoileus; species Odocoileus virginianus. The sequence continues at coordinate 18,705 of NW_027224347.1, read as the reverse complement.
GCCTGGTGAGCTAGAGTCCATAGGGTCACAAAGAGTTAGACAAAACTGAAGCAATTTAGCATGTACACATGCTAATAATCTGTAAATTTCTACCTCTGGCAAAATTTTTTTCCTGTCTCCAGAGTGAAAAATTAAAATAGCTTGATGCCTCAAGATCACCTAAAATCATTATGTCCCATAATGCCTGAAATTATACTTAGGAAAGAGGAAATATGGGCTTCCCAAGTGGTACTAGTGGTAAAGAATCCTCCGATCAGTGCAGGAGATATCAGAGGTGGCTCGATCTCTGGGTCAGGAAGATCCCTTTGGGAAGGGCATGGCAATCCACTCCAGTGTTCTTGCCTAGAGAATCCCATGGTCAGAGGAGCCTGGTTGGTTACAGTCCATGGGGTCGTGGAGTTGGACATAACTGAAGTAATGTGTATTACACACAAAGAGGAAATATAAAGGAGATTCCTTTCTCTGGGATGCAGACTGATTACAGTAGTATAACTGGTAATAGTAACAATAGACAACCTTCCTTCACTTTCATTATATGCTATGCAGTGCTTTAGAAGCTTTATATAAATCATTTTACTTAATAATTTTATCAACCTTATAAGTTACATAATATTTTGTGCCTGTTATAAAGATAAGTGTATAGAATTCCATAAAGAGTAAATGCACTCTGCCAAGGCCATACATCTGAAATTCAAGACTTGAACTTAGAGCCCAAATGCTCAGCTAATATATCAGGATGCTAAATATGTGAGTATATTTTCTCTGATTTACAGAGGTCATATTATAGGAGAATAAACTAAAACCCTAATAAGTTGATTTGAGGTTTTTTTTTCATTTGTTTTAGTGTGTGTGGGTGGGCTGTGTCTTCAGTTCTCCTGTTTGTCTATATTAACATAAAATTGAAATTAGCTATTGAATTTCTTTGCTTTATACTTGTAACAAAGCTCATTATTACACAGACTCTAAAATGTCCATGGTCTGACACTGTCCTGAACAAAAGCAGTGAAACAAGATTTTAACATGATCTGATTTACTCAAATCTTAATGCTATTGTTCTCTCTTAATGCTGGCATGATATAAGATATCCAATATAATTGTAGGTACTCTTCAATTACTGGAGTTACATAGAGAATTAAAGAACTATGCTGTTTAAACTACATCAGCAAAATTTCTTGCTCAAAGAAAAGACCTGGATAAATTTCTCCTGAATTTGCTTGGTTTTAACTCCATAAATGATGGGGTTGAGAGCAGGTGGTACCACCACATAAAGATTGGCAAGAAGAATATGTATATGGAGTGGTATACTGTGGCCCCCAAATCGGTGAGCAAAGAATGAAAAAAAGGCTGGGGTATAGAACAGTAATATAACACAGACATGGGAGCCGCAAGTACCCAGAGCCTTGAGCCGGGCATCTTGGGAAGGAATTCTAAACACAGTACAGAGTATTAGGGCATAAGAGATGATGATAAGCACCACATCCAGGCATGTGGAAAATAGAGCCACAATCACCCCATAGTAGATGTTGACTTGAATGCTATCACAGGCAAGCCTGGCAATGCCCATATGTTCACAGTATGAGTGACGAATAATGTTCCTTCCACAGTAAGTAAGCCGATAAACCAGAAAAACCAAGGGGAAACAGATGAGGAAACTCCTAATTATAGAAGCAATGCCTATTTTTCCAATAACTGAGGGTGTTAGAATGGTAGTATATCTTAGTGGATAACAGATGGCTACATAGCGATCAAATGCCATGGCCAGCAGTATGGCAGACTCTGCCACAAAGATGAAGTGGAGGAAAAACATCTGGGACACACAGCTACCAAAAGATATAGCCCCTTCTTGGAACCAGAAGATTGCTAACATCTTGGGTGTGGTGACAGTGGAGAGAAAGATATCTGCCAAGGCTAACATGGAGAGGAAAAGGTACATGGGTTCATGAAGACTGTGCTCAGTGAAGATCAGAAATAGCAAGAGGGTATTTCCTACAACAGCGACTATGTACATGGAACAAATGGGGATGGAGATCCACGTGTGTGCATCTTCCAGTCCTGGGATCCCAATCATGGTGTACCAAATGTCTCTAAGGTTAGTGTAGTTTGAAGAGGTTGTCATCTGTTACTCTGTCCTCTGATGCTGGACCCTGAAATAGGGTGAGGGAGAGAGAGAGAGAGAATGAGAATGAAGTATCAGGGCTGTTTTATCAGATTAAGTTTGACTCTTGGCATTGCAGTAATTTTAAAAAGGATGGTAATAAGTAAAGATTCAAGGAATGTAAGCCAAATAGACTTCACTGACCTGAAAGTTACCATGACTTAATAGAGCTAATGCTACTGGTAATGATAATGAAAATAACAATAAACATTGAATGCACTTATAATTTCATTTAGTCACTGTGACCAATACATTGTATTTTTTGACTTAGCATCATACAAGAAAACTTCTTTATAAGCTCTTGAGTATTATCAGCTTTCTTTCTTGTCTGACTAGTCACTTCTGGTGATTAATAGACACTCCCCCCCCCCCCAGAGCTATAGAAAAAAGTGTTTAGAATACTGATATGATCTTTTAGGGAGCTCAGTAACAATCATTATTCTTATGATTTAATATGAAGATTTTCATTATCAAATGAGAACAACTTAGAAATAGTAATATAAATGTAGATAGTCCTTACTTTGAACAGTGTTTTTCTAACTTAATAGTGTGCATATTGAAACCATGTTCTCTCTTTGCATGGTCCCAGGATTGCATGCATTTCAGATGAACTAATCCTGTCAAAGCAAGGACTCATAAGTCATCATTCTAAAACAGAAGATATGCCCTCTCGTCACTCACACACATTACCTTCCTCCCTCCAGTCTCACTTGCCTACCCCACTTTTTCTCTTTCCCATTTATTTCTCCCAGCTTATATTCAAATATTTGCCCTTTCCTTCTCTTCTTCTTTTTTTTAACTCAAATTTGAATACTATTTCCAGAGAAAAGGAAAAAAAAAAAAAAAACAGCTTGTAGATAACAAAATAGAAAATGAGTTTCAAGCACTCAAGACTTAAACACACAAGCATTAAACAAGTTAATGAATATTTCTTTAAGTTCACTCTGTATTTAATACCTCATTGAGGAAGGAATCAAATATAGATCATAAATATTTTCTATTTCAAGGATTCCTACCCTTGTGAAGGTCATGAGATGTGGACAACAGAATACCTCCTTTCAAAGATCAGGATGAAATAATTGAGATATTCAATCACATGTGTATGACACAAAGAAGCATAACCTTCACTAGAGAGATAATGAAAAGATTCATGAAAGTGTGGTCATTAGTCTGCTTCTCAGAAACAGAAAGCCTCAGGAAAGAACAAAGACAAACAAAAAGCTAAAGTAAGGTATTTAAATTACTGTAAAAATAAGATCATCTAGCTTATTGAGAGCTTAGAGATATAAGAAATATGACTGAGCAAGTAGATTGTGTCTTGAAGAAAAAGAATTTTAAAAGTCAAGCTAATGGCTTTGTGGCTTTGAGTTTACTTTGTCACATGAAGAACTAATTTATTAGTCAATAATACTTACTGAGTCTCCAATGTTTTGGCAAAGTTTTAAGAAGAACATAATATTATGAAAATTTATTTTTTCAGAGAAGCTTTTGCTAGTGGGCAATTCTTTTTTGAACCTTCTGTCTCCCAGTAGAATAGCTAAAAATTCTTAATTAAAACTTTGTAATATAGTTCACTAATACATTTCAATTTCCATGATAGGTATGAGTCTATCTTTAGCATACAGTATAATACATTTTTGTTTAGTAAATATAGTTTAAAAGTTGGTGACATTTATTGAAATGAAGGATGATAGCTACCCAGAGTTGCTCTGGGAAATTTTGCAGCAGATCAAAGCAGCCAGGAATGTAGCCTTAACAGTGAAAGCAGAGTACAGAGAAGAAATACGTCTAGAAAAAATAAAAAAAATAGACTGCCAGGTGATAGGTTATATGAGGGATAAATAAAAGGCAATAAAATATTTTCAGACATATTTTTCTGGAAAGAATAATGATATCTGTAAACAATAAAGGGAATAAGCTAGGAGATGCAAAATTCAGAGAAAGTTAATGCAATTGTTCTGAAACTATTAATATTTAACATGTCTATGGAATGACTGAGGAAGTCAATGTGAGTGACTGACCCAAACCTGCTTAGTACCCTGGAAAGAGAACTGGGCTAGGTATGAGGCTCTAGCTGAGCTGTAGCCTCAGTTATGCCATCAACAGACTGAGATCTTGTTAGAGGCATTTCACCACTCTGAACTCTCTATACATCCTAGATTGGAATCAAATTAACTCATAGATGGTTCCCTTCTAGATACAGAAATCTAAACTTCATTTCCCACTTGTGAACAATCCCTTCTTTAACCGTTCTTTGCCTTTGATTTCCTTGATCCCATTATACCCCTGTCTTCCTCTACATTTCCACGGTTCTGAGTCTTTTCTCTGATGCTATTCTTACTCTGATTCTTTGCAGTGTTATCATTATTGCTGTTGTTATTAGTATTGTTATTGCTCTTATTGTTCAGTGTCACTTTCAAACTGTTGTGTTGATGGTAGAATGTCAAATAAAAACATTAGACCTTCACTAGCGTCTAGTGAAAACCATTGGGCTTTCACTAGCATCTAGTACAATTTCAAGAAATTAGTGAGGATAGAGTCTGATAACAGACTTCAAGACTTTGGATATGTAACAACTGAAAACAGCAGTTGTAGACAACTCCAGAAGATTGGGGCTGAGGAAAGGAAAAGAGTCACTAGAAGGATCAAAAGTGCTAGGATGTTTTCTTTTGAACAAAAGAAATAAACATGATGCTTAAAGTCAATGGAGTCTGACAGTAAAGAATTTGAAGCAAGAAAGTGAACAGCTTTTGAAACTAAGTTCCCATCATGGGAAAAAAAAAATCATTTGAGCTACCATATGGGTGTTCTGCTTCTTTCCTTGAGGCAAAACAGAGTCAGAAGAATATCAGGTATAAGGAAAATTGTCAAAAGACTCACATTTGATCTAGATATTTACAATAAATTGAAAGGCAATGCTTATTAGGGGACTTCTCTGATGGGCCTCCCTTGTCACTCAGTTGGTAAAGAATCTGCCTGCAGTGAAGGAGACCCAGGTTCGATCCCCTAGATGGGAAGATCCCCTGGAGAAGGAAATGGCAACCCACTCCAGTAACCTTGCCTGGGAAATCTCATGGGCAGAGGAGCCTGTTGAGCTGCAGTCCATGGGGTTGCAAAGAATCAGGCAGGACTGAGCAACTAACATTTACTTACTTACTTTTGATGGCTCAGCAATAAAGAATCCACCTGCCAATGCATGGAGACGTGGGCTCAATCCCCGGGTCAGAAAGATCCCCTGGAGAAGGAAATGGCAACCCGCTCCAGTATTCTAGACTGGGAAATCCCATAGTGAAAGGCACCTGACTGGCTACATTTCATGGGCACACAAAAGAGTTGGACATGACTGAATGACAAAATAACAACAAAATGTGTATTAGAGTTAGTGTCAAAGCTCATACAGAAAAAAAAAAAAATAGGTCGAGAGAGACAGAAAGAGATACTATTGAAAACAAAAGGTATGTAGAACAGAAAACAAATGAATAAGCCATTGTCCAACAGAAGTGAAGGCTATTGAGGTGAGAGGAGAGAAATATTTTCTAACAGAGTTGAGGATAACCTGGCAGGAGAGACTATACATGACTAAAGAGTCAACTGATTCTTCTTCATGAAAGTTCAATTTTTCAGAATCAAGAAAAATTAAACAGAAAGAGGAGACCTAATCACAAGAGAGCATAGTTGGCCGGCAGTTGAAGGAAATGATGAATGAATGCACAAGTGGTTCCCAAAGATAAACAGGATTCCAAGGGACCAAAAGAGAAAAGGCAGATTTTGTCAGGGAAGGGGTGGAGGAGGGAGGAATATTTTTCCTGTTGACCTGAAGCTAATCAAGCTCAAAATTCTGTCCTGGATCTTTCTAATTTCTTTTCTCCCTAACTACAGGTCTGCAATTATATTCCTCGTTCATTTTTTTTTTCCTCTTATGCTCAATCTATCCACTTTCCTTTCAGAAGTACTTTCATCTTTTAAGTGAAAGTGTACTAATATATTAAAATAAATCCATAAAGACACAGAAATGAGCTGATTTTGAAAACCAGCTTAGATATCAATTCAACCACAGTTTGTAACATAAGTAGAGATAACATGATCCTCATAGTCCACTGTCTAGGCTTCAGAAAGAAGCCTTTAGTCATTCAGTTCTATTCTAAAGATCTTCTAGAACCTCAACATTTTCCATTATAATTTCCATCATTTCTCTTCTCCCCAATACTCACTGGTTACCTCACTCAAAGCAACTTCTTACTGCAGCAGTGGGATCATATTGAGGAACTGTGGTAGAAGGAGATGCCCTAAATAGTGAGTCAGCTGGTCTGAGAAACCTCGGAACTTTGTCAGACACATGTCATCCAACAGCCCTCATGGGTTTGTTACTTACCAAGATGGAAGTTGCATTAAATTCTCTCCTTTGAATTTGTTTTCTTCTTATTCCCAATGACATAATATCTTTCTTTCTCATGTTCTCAGCTTGTGATTTAAGTCATAATTTACTATTTTCATTTGTTTTCCATCCTAATTAAATCTTGTTCTAAATAGATAAGAATACATTTTCCCATCAGGAGAAAAAAAAAAGCCTCGGTATGTAAAAACCACTATCAGAGCGTCCTGAGATGCCTGCTCTTTCAGCTCTGAGAAACTGGCTTCCACACCCACTACATCTAGCCTTGTGTCTCAATTCCTTTTCTGTTTTAGATAAAATGAGACAAACTCCTTCTGCACTAAACTATTCCAAAGAGAGTTTTAACCAGCAAGCTGAAAATAAATAAAGAAAACCACACAGAAACCTGTGAGATAGAATGTTAAAAAAGAAAAAAAGTCTCAAGAATCTGTGACTGACTACAGTCAGGGTTAAAAAACAAACAAACACCAGATCCTTTTCTTCTGATGATCCTGACTTTAGATTTATCCCAGGTTTTAAATCCTGAAAAATGTCTTCCTCACAGACTGACTGTTACAAAAGTTATAAATCAATCTTCAATGAACCCTTCATTAACTTGAAAATTCATGGTTTGGCCAGGTAGCCTGAGATTCTCATTATTACCAAATATCATTTCACAAGCATTGGACATGCCTCCACTCCCAATCTTGGATCTGCTTAAATCATGGCCCTGAGCAGGTTCTATAATGTAAGCATATATGACAGGAAAATAATCACAGGTTCTTTGGAATAGGAGTGAGACTAGTATAATATCTGAGACTCAGAGGACCCCTTCAGAATTCATCAGGCACTTACCTACTATCCAATATCAGACACCAGGTCCTCATTACCTCCTTTATTCCACAGTCACATGCTCACAGACAGCCCATAAGACAGGCTGTCTATCCTTGATCTAGGTTCCAATGTTGACTCAGAGGCTGGTTCTATAGTTTTCTCTATCCCAGGAGAACTAAAACCCAAGAGAATTTGGAATACAGAAAAGTATCTGTGGTCTTCTGAGTTCTTGATCCTTTTATTAAGGCCAAGAAATACCCACTGAATGAATAACTAGGCTTATGGGAAGATCATACATCTTAGACACCCCTGGGGAATTAACAACACCTGTACTAGCGGCAGCAACCCATACATAGACTGCCCTGACAGACACAAAAAATCATAGAAATATAGGATGTTGTCAAGGTTTCCACTTATTAAATGCATGAACTGTTGTGAGAGTTGGAAGGTCTATTTATTAGTGTTGAGGGAACACAATCCTTAGGAATTTACTGTCTCTCAAAAAACATAAAAAAATCCATGGAGGGGTAGAGCAATCAAATATTTCTAAAACTTTTTTCTTATTAAATATGAGTCAGATATATTAATAGGTACTTGGGCAAACTTTGGGAGATGGTGAGGGGCAGGGAGGCCTGGCATGCTGCAGTCCATGGGGTCACAAAGAGTTGGACATGAATGGGTAACAGAACAGCAAGAACATGTAAAGCAATATATGGGGCTTCCCTGGTGCCTCCGATGGTGTAGAATCTGCCTGGAGTGCAGAAGACCTAGATTCACTCCCTGGGTGGGGAAGATTCCCTGGAGAAGGGAATGGCTACCCTCTCCAGTATTCTTGCCTGAGAAATCCCATGAACAAATGAGCCTAGCGGGCTACAGTCCAGGAGATCACAAAGAGGCAGACATGACTGAGCTACTAACCCTTTCACTTTCAAAGCAATATACACTCCTCAAACCCTGCTAACTGTTTAATTTGGGAAGGGAGATATGCATGTGGGGGAAATGTAGCTTTTAATATCAGCTACTATTGCCATAGTACTTAGCAAGTTTAAAACATATTTCTGATGTATCAGTACTTTTAAAAACACACTGACTCCTGATAACAATATGCAGTGACTAGATGAGGGCATTGAAGTCCTGAAAGTTCATCTGCACATATAGTAAGAAATTGAGCCAAAAGTTGAATGTAGGTTTGCCTTTGTCCAATTCTATGCTCTTCTTAGACAACATTGCCATTAAAAATTTAGACTGATCAAGCAAAAGAAGTGCTTTTCCAACAGAACAAAAATAATTAATTTAAAGTCAGAAACTGTTTAAATATAGTTTATTATTTCTATATGGAAAATACTATGCAAATGGTATTGGAGTGTATGGATTATACTTACATTCTATGGCAGGAATCCAATACCCCATCATGCACCCACCTCAACCAGAACTGCAATATTAAAACAAAACAAAACAAAAAAACTCCAATTTTAAAGGAGTGGGATAAAAAATGTGATAATAGATCTATCAGATCTGTCTATATTTCTCTATACAGTATCACCCTGGTGTAATCAGACAGAGGTTTTTCTGGTTTGTGCATAACTCTACCCTTGGTTCTTTCTGATGTCCACCTCTGGTTTGCCCTCAGTAATCCAATATACACAAGCAACACAATAGAAAATGCAGGTTCGTGATTAACAATTTAGCCAACATGAACTCATGGCTTTAGGGAACTGAAAGGACAACAAGATCTACAGTTCATCAACACAATGAAATTCTTAAAGAACTATGGCATTTACAGTTTTAACTGTGTTGCGAATTTTTATTTTGAGGGCTCTCCAGGTGGTACTAGTGGTAAAGAACCTGCCTGTCAATGCAGGAGACTTAAAAGACACAGTTCGATCCCTGAGACAGGAAGATTCCCTGGAGGAGAACATGGAAACCCACTCAAGTATTCTTGCCTGGAGAATCCCATGGACAGAAGAGATTGGCAGGCTACAGTCCACAAGGTCACAAAGACTTAGACACAACTAAAGTGATACCCCTCGTCCAAGGTAAGGAGCAGCAGCTGTGCTTTGCTGGAGCAGCCGTGAAGAGATACCCCACATCCAAGGTAAGAGAAACCCAAGTAAGACGGTAGGTGCTGTGAGAGGGCATCAGAGGGCAGACACACTGAAACCATAATCACAGAAAACTAGCCAATCTGATCACAGGACCACAACCTTGTCTAACTCAATGAAACTAAGCCATGCCGTGTGGGGCCACCCAAGACGGTCGGGTCATGGTGGAGAGGTCTGACAGAATGTGGTCCACTGGAGAAGGGAATGGCAAACCACTTCAGTATTCTTGCCTTGAGAACCCCCATGAACAGTAGGAAAAGGCAAATTGATAGGATACTGAAAGAGGAACTCCCCAGGTTGGTAGGTGCCCAGTATGCTACTGGAGATCAGTGGAGAAATAACTCCAGAAAGAATGAAGGGATGGAGCCAAAGCAAAAACAATACCCAGTTGTGGATGTGACTGGTGATAGAAGCAAGGTCTGATGCTATAAAGAGCAATACTGCATAGGAACCTGGAATGTTAGGTCCATGAATCAAGGCAAATTGGAAGTGGCCAAACAGGAGATGGTAAGAGTGAATGTCAACATTCTAGGAATCAGTGAACTGAAATGGACTGGAGTGGGTGAATTTAACTCAGATGACCATTATATCTACTTTGGGCAGGAATCCCTTAGAAGAAATAGAGTAGCCATCATAGTCAACAAAAGAGTCTGAAATGCAGTATTTGGATACAATCTCAAAAACAACAGAATGATCTCTGTTCGTTTCCAAGGCAAACCATTCAATAGCATGGTAATCCAAGCCTATGCCCCAACCAGTAATGCTGAGGAAGCTGAAGCTGAATGGTTCTATTAAGACCTACAAGACCTTTTAGAACTAACACACAAAAAATATGTCCTTTTCATTATAGGGATGCAAAAGTAGGAAGTCAAGAAACACCTGGAGTAACAGGCAAATTTGGCCTTGGAGTATGGAATGAAGCAGGGCAAAGGCTAATAGAGTTTTGCCAAGAGAACACACTGGTCATAGCAAACACCCTCTTCCAACAACACAAGAGAAGACTCTACACATGGACATCACCAGATGGTCAACACCGAAATCAGATTGATTATATTCTTTGCAGCCAAAGATGGAGAAGCTCTATAAAGTCAGCAAAAACAAGACTGGGAGCTGACTGTGGCTCAGATCATGAACTCCTTATTGCCAAATTCAGACTTAAACTGAAGAAGGTAGGGATAACCACTAGACCATTCAGGTGTATAGTCAAATCCCTTATGACTATACAGTAGAAGTGAGAAATAGATTTAAGGGACTAGATCTGATAGACAGAGAGCCTGATGAACTATGGACAGAGGTTCATGACATTGTACAGGAGACAGGGATCAAGACCATCCCCATGGAAAAGAAATGCAAAAAGGCAAAATGGTTGTCTGAGGAGGCCTTACAAATAGCTGTGAAATGAAGAGAAGTGAAAAGCAAAGGAGAAAAGGAAAGATATTCCCATTTGAATGCAGAGTTCCAAAGAATAGCCAGGAGAGATAAGAAAGCCTTCCTCAGTGATCAATGCAAGGAAATAGAGGAAAAAACAGAATGGGAAAGACTAGAGATCTCTTCAAGAAAATTAGAGATACCAAGGGAAAATTTCATGCAAAAATGGGCTCAATAAAGGACAGAAATGGTATGGACCTAACAGAAGCAGAAGATATTAAGAAGAGGTGGCAAGAATACACAGAAGAATTGTACAAAAAAGATCTTCATGACCCAGATAATCACAATGGTGTGATCACTCACCTAGAGCCAGACATCCTGGAATGTGAAGTCAAGTGGGCCTTAGAAAGCATCACTACAAACAAAGCTAGTGGATGTGATGGAATTCCAGTTGAGCTATTTCAAATCCTGAAAGATGATGCTGTGAAAGTGCTGTACTCAATATGCCAGCAAATTTGGAAAACTCAGCAGTGGCCACAGGACTGGAAAAGGTCAGTTTTCATTACAATCCCTAAGAAAGGCAATCCCAAAGAATGTTCAAACTACCGCACAATTGCACTCATCTCACATGCTAGTAAAATAATGCTCAAAATTCTCCAAGCCAGGCTTCAGCAATACGTGAACCGAGAACTTCCAGATGTTCAAGCTGGTTTTAGAAAAGGCAGAGGAACCAGAGATCAAATTCCCAATATTTGCTGGATCATTGAAAAAGCAAGAGAATTCCAGAAAAACATCTATTTCTACTGCATTGACTATGCCAAAGCCTTCGACTGTGTGGATCACAATAAACTGTGGAAAATTCTGAAAGAGATGGGAATACCAGACCACCTGACCTGTCTCTTGAGAAACCTATATGCCGGTCAGGAAGAAACAGTTAGAACTGGACATGGGACAACAAACTGGTTCCAAATAGGAAACCAGTATATTGTCACCCTGCTTATTTAATTTATACTCAGAGTACATCATGAGAAACGCTGGTCTGGAAGAAGCACAAGCTGGAATCAAGATTGCCAGGAGAAATATCAATAACCTCAATTATGCAGATGACACCACCCTTATGGCAGAAAGTGAAGAGGAACTAAAAAGCCTCTTGATGAAAGTGAAAGAGGAGAGTGAAAAAGTTGAAAAAGTGAAAAAGCTTAACATTCAGAAAACTAAGATCATGGCATCTGGTCCCATCACTTCATGGGAAATAGATGGGGAAACAGTGGAAACAGTGTCAGACTTTATTTTGGGGGGCTCCAAAATCACTGCAGATGGTAACTGCAGCCATGAAATTAAAAGATGCTTACTCCTTGGAAGGAAAGTTATGACCCACAACCTAGATAGCATATTAAAAAGCAGAGACATTACTTTGCCAACAAAGGTCCATCTGGTCAAGGCTATGGTTTTTCCAGTGGTCATGTATGGATGTGAGAGTTGGACTGTGAAGAAAGCTGAGCACTGAAAAATTGATGCTTTTGAACTGTGGTGTTGGAGAAGACTCTTGACAGTCCCTTGGACTGCAAGGAGATCCAGTCAGTCCATCCTGAAAGAGATAAGTTCTGTGTGTTCATTGAAAGTACTGATGCTGAAGCTGAAACTCCAGTACTTTGGCCATCTCATGTGAAGAGTTGACTCATTGGAAAAGATCCTGATGATGGAAGGGATTGGGGGCAGAAGGAGAAGGGGACGACAGAGGATGAGATGGCTGGATGGCATCACTGACTCGATGGGCATGAGTTTGAGTAGACTCCAGGGTTTGTGATGGACAGGGAGGCCTGGTGTGATGCAATTCATGGGGTTGCAAAGAGTCGGACATGACTGAGCAACTGAACTGAATTGAACTGAACAAAAGTGACTTAGAACACATACATGCACATTTTCTTTCTCTCACTGTGGGAGATATGAAATCAGCAAGGGAGATGGTATGTTACAGCAAAGAACACAAACAGATAGTTCTTAGACCAGAAGAAGAAAAAACTAGAGCTTAAACACTATAAAAAATCTTCACATTCATTGATTTGGACAATAAGCAACACATAAATATGTCTTCTCGACCCATTATTCTAAATGTTCATTGAGAAGTAACTATGCCTCATGTTGGATTTTGCATTACGTTTTTCATCAAACAGTAAAACTCTTTATCCTGACAAAGCCCTATACCAATTAAATATACTTTCCTATGACCGTCTCTATCCTAGGAGAGGCCCTGATGAAACCATTGCTATGAGGTTTATACCAGCCTCCAGAGAGAACCAGAAATTCCCTGAACAGTAAAATTCTTCTGTACAGTAAGGTCAGATACGAGGATAATCTGCTTGGCCAGTGGCCTGAACACTGTCAGAAATGGGATAAGGCTGTTGAGAAGGCAGATTGGGTTTAATTAGGGATAGAGAAAGCTCTGAATCTACAATGTCTTACCTTCTTGATAATTGAGTCCAAATATCCGTTCTTATTGTACTTTTAGGATATCTGTATTTAGGTAAAGTATAGGACCAAGCAGAACACTTTTCTTAGCACAATGAAGGTCCTCACAGAAGACTTCCATCAAATTTAAAACTTCCAGGGAGGCTTTACAGTGAAAGTCTAGCTATGTTGAGTTTCTTAAAAGGTAGGTCAAATACTAAGGAATTTTAAAATACTGGTGTATGTTTTTCTTCCTGTTGTTTGTTTGTTTACTTCTATAGTAAAGTCCTGCAGATTAATTTCCCAGGGAAGAGTATGGTATATGTCCCCTGGAACAAAGCATAGGGACAGAGTGGTTACTAGATAGGGAAATACTTATCAGATCCAAAGAAAAAATAAAAGCCCTTCCTGTAAACAGTGATGGCCTGAAGTTTAGTAAGAAATGAAATGTGGAAGAAGATGAAGCCCAGTGCTCTCCTCTTATCTAGTCTTCATTCACGGAGTTGGTGAACATGCTGGTAAACACCTTAAATATGTTAAGGGAGGCACTGAATGCAAATGGTTCAATTTCAAATAAGAAATTTGAAATAAAATTGATTTGCAGGCAGCACTGTGCTAACGCGGAGCAGTGCCTTAGACGGTAAGTGGCATGTGGCCTGTCTAACTAGAGTATCTGGAAAGGCACCTGCTGAATTTCCGACTTCCATATGCTGCCCATGTGAAGCAGGGACCCTTATGTGTCTCGCTGAAGGTGATTGAAAAGAGCTGTGAGTACGGCTCTAAACTTGCTAGGTGAGTGCCAAGATGAGAAGAATGGTCTTAAAGTCAAGGTCTGTTAGCAGTATAGTCAATACTGGATCTTCATTGAAATCATTAGCAAGTCAGGAAAGCTACAAAATCAAGGCAAAGAGTAGATTGATGACACTAATGTTTCTGTTGTTGTTATACTTAGACAAAAGACACAGCTACAGAAAATTCATCAGTGGGTACATTTCAGAATCCAAGAAAGTATAAGCAGTTGTGACACTGTTTTATGTTGAATTTTTCTTTCAGTGTAGTGAAATTTTTAGAAGGAAAATGTTTCAATATAAGGATTCAATTTTGAGTTGATTCAAGATACTCATAACAAGAATGTTTAAGTTTAACACAGGGTTTCTTTAACTCAGAAGACATGATCTATCCTTAAGCAACAGATTATTTCATGGAAAATTCCAATTACTATTACATATATATGTATTCTCATAATAGTGATCAAGTTGAGAACAGTATTATTGGAAAAAAAAAACCCACAAAGTTTCATATTATTATTCAAGATGTAGTTGAACACTTTTGATACTGTTAAATATAAAGATTTATTTTATTATAAAGTTGATACTATATTCTTAAATCAGGCTTCCCAGGTGGTGCTAATGGTAAATAACCCGCCTGCCAGTGTAGGAGATATAAAAGGCAGAGTTCAATCCCTGAGTGAGGAAGATCCCCTGGAGGAGGGCATGGCAACCCACTCCAGTATTCTTGCCTGGAGAATCCCATGGACACAGAAGTCTGGTGGGCTCTAGTCCATAAGATCGCAGAGAGTCTGACTTGACTGAAGTGGCTTAGCATGCATGCATACATATTCTTAAATCATTTGTTAAATTGGTAAGCCATTTGAAAATACTTAAATGCACTATATAAATTAGGATTTTTCATCATGCCGCATGGAAAAATGAGAATTATATGCCATTACAAGGACACAGCAGACCTAGAAAAATGGGTACAAAAGCTAGTTCTGAAGCCAGATTGTCTGGGTTAATATTCCTCTACCATCATTCACTAATGTTACTTAACCTCCTTGGTCCTTAGATTCTTTCTCTGTAAAGTACACATAATAGTAGCAAAAATTTCATGAGGACTAATTGAGAAAAATGCAAACAAGTATAGCAGTGTTTAATATGCATGTGTATGCATGCTAAATAGCTTCAGTCTGTGTCCAACTCTTTGCGACCCTAATGGACTGTAACCCACTAGGCTCCTCTGTCCATGGAATTTGCCAGGCCAGAATACATGTAGTTTTCTTTAGTATACCATTTTGTTTATGGGGTGGGGAGCGGGTATGGCTAATGTGCCTAAACATGGCGCTTGGTCCTGACAGTTGTGAGGAGGGTGCTTTATGAGGGGTAGACTAGCATGGGACATCAGAGCAAGAGAGAATGATAGTGATGTTCAGATGAGAGTGGAAGGGAGGGTATCAGCACAGCAGGAAGTTGGATTCTAAATGTAGTCCAAGTGATGAACGCCAGAGCCTGAGCAAAGTGGGAAGGGTATATATCTGCGAGAGGTGTCCCAAAATGAAATGTGGACCTGTGTGAGCTAAGGAGGATGTTCTGGCACCTGGACATGGCAGCCTGACACGAAATGCTGGAACACAAGTTGGTGGAGGAGTCCTCCGCGTGATAGGGGGAACCATACACAGGATGTCAGAGCCCATCTTGAGTGAGGAGGAAATCTGTAACTGGAGACAGTACAGCGTTACCAAACAGAACTCTCCACTATATACAGTAGTTCAGACTCAGTATTACTCCACTGTCTCTATTTAATTTGACATGCAGAATACAGTTATAACTATTTTAATGTCCATGTCTGCTATTGCTAGTAATGTGCATGCATGCCCAGTTGCTAAGTCATGTCTGACTATTTGTGACCCCATGAATTGCAGCCTACCAGGCTCCTCTGTCCAGTGGGATGTTCCAGCCAAGAATACTGGAGTGGGATGCCATTTCCTTCTCCATTTGCTAATAGTATATATCTTTGCATATATTTAAATGAGATGCAGAGTGTGTTGGGGTAGCTCAGAATTTTATGTTTATAAGAGAGTCTCACGTTAGTGCTGTGAGATGCAGTGTGTTGAATGACTGTGGATAGTGTCTGTGGTATGATTGATGTCCTACTCTCTTATGAACCATGGCTTTCTTCTTCTCTTTTTTAAACATGAGTGACTCTGACACTTCATGTAGTCTTAAAAAATTATAAAACTTAAACCTCTAAGTCCCTAAGAAGTCAACTTCTCTACTAGAATTATCTTTATGATAGACTCAGTCCCTGCTGGAAAACATAAGTAAAGAGTTGTAGAACACTCTTTACTAAGTGTACTAAGAGAGAATGTAGTAGAATATAGAAGACATCACTGTCAAGAATACATGAATGGGTGACTGACTGTAGACTGGATGACTGACTGTATAAGTGTAGGTCTTTATACATCAATGGATGGAAGTGTATACATTGTGATTCATCAAGGATCTGCTCTTCAAAGATAAATTTACATCTATAAAAATATAATTTTGTTTGTTTACATCCACATGATTTTAAAACAGCACTATGGTACTAATTTTTCCTGAGGACAAAAACAGAGTATTGTTTTATCCCAATCCATCGTCTCTCACTTTCTTCCAGAAGGAATCCTTTATTAATTTTAAAAAAAAAATTGTTTCTATTGTTTAATTTTTGGCTACACTTTTAAGTAATATGATTTTATTAAAGAGTGTGTATTTATTTCATATTTTTCCAGAAAAGGTCAGTCATATTAGCTCCCTTACATTCCCCCCATATCCAAACCTAGTTGCTTCACTATTTTGCTTCTGCTTCTAAATTTAAACAAAACAGTTAAATATAACTGTATTTAAGCAATAATATATAATCTCTTTCTACTCATTTTTGGAGGTAAAAACATAAATATTAATACCATTTCCTCCAATTATGCCATGTTTAAGATATTTATTGAAATGTGGATATTTATTATTTCCTAATATATTATATGAGTAGGGCATGGCAACCCACTCCATTATTCTTGCCTGGAGAATCCCCATGGACAGAGCAGCCTGGCAGGCTATGGTCCATGGGGTCAAAAGAGTTAGACACGACTGAGCAACAAAACACACACACACAATATATTATATATGTGTTTTTGAAATAGAGATATTTCAGATTTTATTCAAGAAATTATTTGTTAATGTTTGATACTATTCTAGCACCAATTTAAAAGTAATTACAATACTCACTTTGATGATTTTATCACTCTCTCGTATTTTGAAAAATCAACATATCATTTTAAAAGAGCCTATCAAACAACCTAGAAATTAATTGTAAAAATGAACAGTATCACTTGAAGTATTTATTTAAATAGCTTGAAGTTTATGTGGTTTATTGAAATATCTTATTCTTTATTTCTGCAGGTATAATTAACAGGATATTGAATATTGAATATTGTTTTTGTGTGGCCATACTGCATGGCATGTGGGATCCTAGTTCTCCCACCAGAGATTGAATATGCACCCCTTGCAGTGAATGCATAGAATCTTAACCACTGAACCTCTGGGGGAGTCCCCAGATACCTGAATATTTACAGGTGTGACATAGATGTGGGGAAAGTGCAGAAACTTCTTTCAGAGTCATCTTAGCCAAAGTAAATGTATTCAACATAAGTGGATATATTAAGAAACAGAATCCAAGAATGAAATTTTTCTAAGCATTGGGATAAAAATAGAGAATAATATTCTTAATTTTCATTGCTACTTAATCAATGACTGAAGCTTTCTAGACTGAAATACTTCTAGTAGATCTTACATTTAATAGCAGTTATTCATTGTCCTCACTCTGAGTAGTTATTCAGAAAGAATTGAAAACATTCAAAGGATCCATTCCTTTATGTAAAGATGACTAGAATTAATGCTGCCCCACAAGAGTTAGATACATTATATTCTGTATTAAAAATCTGTTTTTCTCCCAGTAGAAACATTTAGAAACTGATTTGGGCTGTGCCCCCCAAACATATCTTTATGGAGCTTATAAACATTAGCTGGTTCCAGCCACCCACTCTCCTTTTAACAGGCATCCTTGGACTTGAAGCTGTGCAAATATGGATTTCTATCCCACTGTGTGTCATGTACCTAATTGCCCTCCTAGGTAATAGCACTATACTCTTCATCATCAAAACCAGCTCCAGCCTTCACGAGCCTCAGTACTTCTTCCTGTCTATGCTGGCAGCCACAGATGTGGGTCTGTCTTTATCAACTCTGCCTACAGTCCTCAGTGTCTTCCTCCTGAATCACAGAGAGATTGAGTTCCACTCCTGCCTAATGCAGATGTTCTTTATCCACACCTTCTCCTCCATGGAGTCAGCCATCCTGCTGGCCATGGCCTTTGATAGATTTGTAGCTATTTGCAACCCACTGCACTACAAAGTAGTCTTAACCCATTCTCGGATTATGGGGATGGGGCTTGCCTCCATGACTAGGGGTGTAGTGTTGATGGTACCTTTGCCAATACTGCTCAAGCGACTGCCCTTCTGCAAGGACGTCATTCTATCACATAGTTATTGCTACCACCCTGATGTTATGAAGCTGGCTTGTGGCCCTATCACAGTCAACATCATTTATGGGTTGTCCCTT